>NW_012133794.1:26456-214363 GCF_000403515.1 Pseudozyma hubeiensis SY62 | reverse complement strand
ACGCACACCCACCCACCCACCCAACCGAGCATAGAAAGAGCCCGCGGTCCGACCTTCTCGCTCCCGAACCCGCTCTTGCTCTTATCGTCAATCGTCAAAGATTTGGGGTGTCGTCAACGAATGGCGGTGTACCCATATTGCTTTCGATGACGCTCGTCATCCATTCATGGGACAACAACAAACCTAGGCGAGCATCTTAGCGTGTTCAGTGCGGTGAATGCTCGTCGTAATGTCATCATCGTACTTGCAATGGCGATGCCATCCGTGCCAGAGCTCGCTACCATCCAAACAACCAAATCTCGGACAACGATCCCAGCTGCACGATGAGCCTGCGGATGTGACCCGGCGACTTGCTGAACCAGTTGTTCCGAATTCAGTGCCGGCTCCCTTGAACGTCTTTCACGAGTCCGTGCCTGCAACTCCCACCGCGAAGTGACGTCCAGATCCACCACACATAGCTCGGTGTTTGTACCCTAAGAGAGCCCAAAATTAAGGCCAAAAAAAAGTTTCAAACTCTCGTGTGACCCCATCCCGGATCGAACGGAAGACCTTCGGAACGCTCAAGATTGGGTCCAAATCTAACATTTTCGCCAATTTTATAGCTGGAAGCCGACGCTCTACCACTGAGCTATAGGGCCGTGGGTTTGGAGCGAATGGATATGTTGCGTATATATAGTTATTCTGTATGATTTTGATGCGGGAGTCGGAACATCACGTGCAAAAAAAAGTGAAAGCGGTGAGAAGATCTGGTAAGCTCCAGAGGGTGATGAGAACTGCGACACACACGTATACATCAAGGGCAACGACGTAACGACGCAGTGCATCGGGGAGGTGCTTTTCACAGTATGAGCGCAGCAACAGCGTCGAAAGCAGCGCCGGCGGCGGCATCGGTGGCAGCATCGGCGGCGCCCCGAGTGCTGTACCGCGGACCGCCTGGCATGAAGAGGGCGCTCTACTACTTTATCGGCACCGTCTTCACCGGAGCAGGATGCTATCAGGGCTTCCTGCTCACGCAGCACCTCAGCTGGCCCATATTCACGCGCGATCCTGAAAAGACCAAGCTGGCACCGCCAATGCTTCGATACGCAGCGGGTACGGCTGTGGCCGTGACGGGCGGCGGACTCGGACTCTTCTTCTTCTGGACGCCATCGAGGCTTGCGACGCGAGTGACCCTGTATCCAGCCTTGTCACAGATTGGCATTCGAACAGCAGCGCGGCCGTTTCGTGCGTTCCTGCCTCCATCGATGCGATCCAAGAGGAGCGCACCGCTCAACGATCAGGACCTTTGCGAACGCTTCCACCCGCTCGATGCTCTCTACCGACGAGATCGGACATCAGCTGTCGAGATTGAACAGTTTGCACAGGGCAGGGGAAGACGAGTAGCATCGGCCAAGTCGGGCACGCGGCAAAAGGTGCCCTCGTCGATTCTGCTAGGGGAAGACGTTACTTTCGGATACCAGCTCGAAGCTGCACCGACACCGCTGTTCGAAACCAAGGCCAAGAATCTGTACACGCAATACTGGTCGCGCTTCAAGCTGAGTCTGCGAGGAGAGACCGACTGGTCACCCGTTGCAGGTGGTCATGCTCTCACGCAGACGGAAACGTCGGCCAAAGCTCAACTGGATCCCAAGGATCCCTGGTTCATGGATCGCAGCAACTTTGACAGGCTGTTTCCGGTGCGAGACTTTGGCACCAATAAGTGAGCCGGGCTGTGGAAACAGCTCGTTCTGCCCCCTTCCGTATCATACTGTACCTTTTACAGCATCTTTCATCAATGTACTCTAAGGTCATGGTCATCATCATCATTCGCATTCATCATTGCTCCTTTACATACTTTTTGAACCCCTCGTACAGTTCGTCCGAGCGCGTAGTTCCGGCAAAGAGCTCTCGCAGCCTAGATTGGTTGAGGTATGTGTGATCGTTCCAGTGAAAGCCTGGCGTGACCACCTCCGAGATGAGAGCGCCCACTCTCGTGCCGTCGGCGGTGCCGTCCTCAATGGCTTTCCTGTCTTGCTCAGGGATCTCACTGACTTTCCACCAGCCCCCTTCCACCAACAACTGCCGGACTTCTCCGTTGGCGATGTCATCACCCATCACGACCGTCTTGGTGAGCGGATCGCCGTTGCTGTCCTGGAGTCCTTCGCCTAGCGGTGCTTTTGCAGAAATGAGTGTATATTTGGCTCGCCCAGCATGGTGGACATGCATCGTGGAAGATTTGTTGAGATGCAAAACGCCAATGTCGCTGTTCCACGTCTTGAAAGCATCCGCCTCGTCGGAGCTGACGGATCGTGAAGGCTTGTCGGGACATCCGGGCGTCTTGTGACAAAGCAGGTAGTAGATACAGCTGGAGATGCTGCGCTCTTCGAGGTCCGAAGCAAAAGGAGACTTGATTGTCTCCTTCATCACGTGGGTGACGGCATAGTAGCCGCCCTCGGGATGAGGCTCGAGCTTGTAGTGCCGAATGAGCTCCTCGCTTGTCTGCGGGAAGTGATAAAGCTTCGACATTCTGTGGCACGCTTGTCTGCCGAGTGGATCGAGTGGACTAAGAAGGTGGTCACAGGTTGGCGTGTCCTTTTCGCATATGTTCCGACTCTCTCGTTTCACCAGAAAGGCTTCTTCTCGGAGAGTTCGCGCGCTCAGATCCAACTGGACCCTGATTTGTGAACAAGTGGAGGAAGATCCGAAAGAAGAAGGATGCGTTTTCAGGTCAGCGGCGCGTGTCACCTGCACAAACTGAGCTCAGACCAACACCAGCACTTGGTCGTTTCTCTTCGCCACTCTAGCCTTTCCTCCACCCACACCTTCCACAACTCTTACACCATCCCTGCCGTCCACAACAACACACTCGTTTCCAACTTCACGTTCCCTCGTCTCGATCGTCGTCTGCCACTCCAGTCGTTTTCGCATTCTAGTTCCAGCATTGACATCCCAGGTGTCCTCGGCGAAATCAAGGCCGACCCATGGCCTCCCATCGTCAAGATGCAGCTGCCTCGGCTTCCCTTGGCACATTAGCACACATCCTCCAGCAGCCCAGCACGCGCTGGCTCGTGCTTGCTGGTCTCGGAACAGGCTCGCTCCTCATTGCGACGCGGTTCTTCCCACGACTCCTATCAAAGAGCAAGGACGAAACCTCGTCAGATCGAGATCAAAGGCAGCGCGAGTCTTCACCTCCCTCCACCTCCAGCGGCAAGGCAAAGCAGAGCCGATTCAAGGACGATGTCGAGCCAATTGCCATCTTTTGGGATGTGGACAATTGCGCCCCGCCAACCGGCTCGTCCGGCCGTTCCGTCGCACTTGCCGTCCGTAGCGCAATCCAGAACCTCGAGGTAGGCCCCATCGTCAGCTTCAAGGCTTACCTCGAGCTATCATCCGAGACGCAGGCGCCCAACGCTGCGCAAGTGCAGCTCAGGAGCGAGCTTCAAGGCTGTGGCGTCAGCCTTATCGACACTCCCAAGAGCGGCAGGAAGGACGTCGCCGACAAAATGATGATCACCGATCTGCTCGCCTATGCCATCGACCAGCCCGCTCCTGCCACCGTCGTTCTGATCTCTGGCGACCGTGATTTCGCCTACCCACTTGGCATCCTCCGCAATAGAGGATACAATGTCGTCCTCGTGACACCACCCATCGGTGCAGTGCCTATTCTCGAGGCGTCCGCCAACGTGGTCATGTCTTGGCGTCAGGATGTGCTCGGGGTACAGGCAAACAAGGACGGTAAACCGTACAGCAGCTATGCCAGCAACGGCCCACACACACCCTCGAAACAGCTCCAGCCCAGCAGTTCGGGCAATCACCCGTCTTCCGCAGCCAACGGTCAACTGTCAGCCGGCAAACCACCTGGCGCTCTTAAGCACCAGGATCGTCGCCCGTCGAATCGTACGCTGCAGCTCTTTGACCCTCTCATCAAGTTGCTCGAGCAAATCAGGAAAGAAGGCAATCCGAAGCCTTTGCGGTCCATGGTAGCGGCGCGCTTGGTCTCGCTGGATCGCGGCATCTTTGTTCGTGCAGGCGCGGCCAAATGGGCCGAGTACGCTGCTGTTGCTGAGGCAGCAGGCATCGTGACCCTCGGATCTTCTGGACAGCCAGGTCAGACCGGACTCGAGTGGGTCGCCCTCAAGGACAGCGCCAAGGCTGCTGCGTCGTCAATTCCTATGATACCGAGCAACTCGTCATCCTCCCATGGCGCTACACCGAACCGCCAAAAGCCAACCTCCTATAGCGCCAACGCTAGCTTTACCCCCGGCGACCAGGCAAAGCTCAAACCATTCCAGCCTCTCATCGACATTTGCAATCAGCAGAGATCCATCGGCAATCCAAAACCGCTTTGCTCCTCTGTCGGCGCACATCTCGCTTTGTCCGCTCGGCAGGGCGGAGTGGATGCTTATGCACTCGCCGGCGCGCAGGGCTGGAGAGAATACATAGCCGCCGCTGAAAAGGCCGGCGTCGCACGATCTGCTCCGACCGATCAAGAAGGTGTTCTTGTGGTCGAACTGCATCCCAAGTTCTTCAGTTCGAGCACGAACCATATCACTCCGTACTCCGGACGTATCGCAGATACCGCCACCACTCCCTCACCATCGGTCGACAAGAGGATGTCGGCCGTCAAGCGCATTCTTCTGGATTTTGGCAAAAGCACATCCAAGAATGAGTCGCCGTTGACAGCAAACAGCTCTCAGAAACGACGCACCATCGTCAACGGACACGAAATTCCGCTCGTTTTCTCGCCTCTCGCCACATTGCTCCTCGAGCAAATGGCAGAGGGTCGCAACTATTCGACCGATTACTTTTGCCATTCCATCATCGGCACTCAGCGCTCTTCGGTCGTCGTACCCGGTTTGAAGGCGCAGAAGGCCGAAGACTTCCAAGAGCATCTGGACGCTGCTGTAGCAGCAAAAATTGTGACCACGGAACCAGGATTCAAACCTGGTGTTCGACACATTCGTCTTCATCCTAGACTCGTCCGACCTGGGTCCAAGACCAACGTCACTGACGGCGAACAGGAGGATTCGGATGAAGTAGAGACTCACAATCAGCCTCGGTTTAAGCCCAACTTGTTCTCATTTGGCAGGGACAAGAAGCTAGACACCAGCGCCTCAGAAGAGCAACGGCAGCCGAAAGACTTGGAAGCGCTACGCAAAGAAACCAGCCAAGTGCTTGCGTCTTTGCAACGCTCTTCGTCGTCCGAAGGTGCCACGGCTTCCGGACCCGTGCCCGCCGAGGACGCGATCCGCTTCCGCCCACTCATTGACAGCATCGTCTCTTTGACTGGCGAGGGCGCACCGAGTGCGACAAAAACCAAGCTTTCGAGCGAGGTCGCCAAAAGGAACCCCGGACCTGCCGGTATCGGCGCCTTTTACCAGTCACTCGGCTCCACCGGTTTCACCGACTATCTTCAGCAAGCGAAGGAAAAGGGGCTGGTCAAAATCACCGATTCAGAGGGTAACGTTTTGGACCGCTCCAGTAGCTTGCTCGGGCTGACGGATTACACCGTCTCGGTGTAGCGTCAATTAAAGCTTGAGTTTGGACGTACACACGACGGTCACACTTCAAGCGCTGATCAAAGCTCGGCGACAGAGTCATTTGAATGAAAGAGCGAGATAAATATACGGTCAAGAAGACGAAAAGATGTTGTGCAGCGGTATCATTCCCTTAGGCACTTCCTACATGTACGGCAATCCACCTTCATCGTCCGAATCGTCCTCGTGCGCAAAGACGCTCGAAACAACCTTCTTCCTGTCATTACGCAATTGATCATCCAACGTCCTAAACCTGGCAGCCGATTCCTTTGGGTCAGCATACCTGGGAGCGCTGTTGTGCGATTGGACGGATGTGGGAGTTGTAGCGAGTGCTCGATCGTTCTGCCCATTTGCGAGAGCGGCATTGAGATGAGCGATCTTCTGATCCGAGTAGAGACGCGATGCGTGGGCGTATGGATCGAACAAGGAGGTGGTGACGGGTGCAGGCGGTGCGATACGCATCGTCGACAGGTCTTGGTGTTCAACGCCGTACTGAGACGACGACTGCATGGGTATAGTGCCTGTGAGATCGCGTGAAGCGGTGACTCCGGCGTGGGAGTAGTTGGAAGACGGCGAGAGCGGAAGGCCAGCAATGGCCGCCATCGAATCGCGTGACGCTGGATGTTGCCGTGGCTGGTATTGGTGCTGCTGCTGCTGCTGCTGCTGCTGTTGTTGTTGTTGTTGTTGTTGTTGTTGCGCTGACTGTAGAGGTGCCTGTTTGGGTGTGGGGACGACATTTGCGGGGTTCTGGAATGGATCGTGCTGGTGTTGATGTCGATACGAACTGTCCGAGTCCGAACGGTCGCGATTCCAATGTCGCTTCATGCCGATCGCCCCAGCAGTGCCTGCACCGAGACCAGCTCCAACGTTGCCCATCGAGCCGCTGTTGCTTGGCATCATGTTCCTGTTGACAGTGATGGGAGGCGGGAAGAGCGCATCGTCTGGAACCACAGAGTGTACGCTGGGAGCAAGGTTGAGACCAACGCCTCCCGATGCATTGATCGAATCTCCACTTCTGTGCAAGCTGACTGAGCTGCTGTGCCCCATTGGTCGTGGTTCACTGTTCATGCGGTTGGCAATGGCTCTGCGCTCGTCTTGAATCTGCGCCATGTCCTGGTGGTCGGAGAGCCCGACAGGCTGACGGGAAGACCATCGCCACGGAGAGGCGCGTCCCGTAACAAAGGGCGAAATGCCACCTTGTCGATCAGTCGATGCGCCGAAGCCGCCGTCTCCAGCACCTCGACCACTGAAGCCATCGCGGTTGGCGGAACGACCCGATCCAAGCCCACCGAAGAAAGAACGCTTTTCGGTACTCGGATAGACGCCATACTCGTCCGGGCCCTTGTTGCTGCGCTGCTTCCTGTAGAAAAAGATGACGAGTCCAGTAACAGCAAGCGCCGCCAGAACGCCGCCGACAGCTGCACCAATGACGCCACCAGAAGGACTAGATTTTTTCTGAGTGGCAGCTACGTTGTCCGCAGTAGTTGCAGTAGCCGAGGTCTTGGCGTTGGTTCTGGTCGCTGATGCGGCCACACGGGAAGTGGCCATGCGAGACGCGGCGGCCGTAGGCGTGGCTGCTGACAGAGGAGCGGCTGTACTCGAGGCTGCTGGCAGACCAGCTACTGCCTCGCGCTGGCTGGTCTCGATACACGAGGTCGACTTGCCGTGCTCGACGGTGTATGTCTGGCCGCCGACTCCACCCGTCCCCGAGGTTCCGGCGTCAAAAGCGGCAATGACAAAGCTAGTGCCACGAGCATAGTTGACAGTCCAGTCAACGCTGCTCTTCTTTGCGTCGGTGATGCGAAGACGGGTCGGCGAATCGTTCTCGGGTAGAATGAGAAGGTCGACTGGCATCTTGAGGCCGAGATTGCCGCGATCCTCTTGTACTGTGAGGAGCCAGTCATTGCACTGTCTCGGGCTAGAAGATGGCGGATACCAGACAAAATCGAGATGCTCTGGCGGCGCCGAACACGAGCCTGCCTTGGTAAGCTTGGACAAAGCAGAGGTCCCTGACACGGCACCCGTGCTATCCGAGACCGCGACAATGACCGAAGATACGGCTGTTGCGTAGCCGGGAACATCCCAGTCCCAACTCCACGTTTTCCCGTGCATATAGTTGGATGGCAGCGTCACTGAGATGGGTACGTGACCAAGCGGTGCTACTGTGACCGTCCAAGGTGCCGTGCCTGCCGACGTATCCCAGGAGATCGTCGTTGATTGGCATGTTGTCGGGTTGCTGGAGAGGCTCACCTGGAGAGGTGCGGCCAGCGCACACGTCGATCCGAGAGCCAAGAGAAAGCCCAGCACAACATATCGCGACTTTGAATAGTCCAGCAGCATTGTGAGAGAGGCTGGGAGAGAAGACGGCGAAGCAACTTGAGGAGGAAGAGTACGGCTGCCCGCTCCGGTCGGTATGATTTAAGAAAAGCTGCTATTCAGCGGCAGTGTATGAGGCGAGGCGATGCAAAAGAATGTCGGTGATCTAACGAATGTGTGGGCTGAACAAAGCCTACGATTGACGGATTGGTGAGCAGAGTCAGGCCATGGCGATAGCAAAGCCGGCCTAGGGCGGGACGACCAGTGATAGGAAGAGATGATGAGGAAGGTGAGATGATGACTGGCAATGATCAAAGGTGAAGCTGAGGAGAATGCGTGCAAGTATCAGGGCTGAGCACTCGACTGTCCCAACAATGTCGTCGCTGTTGCACACGCTCAATTAGCTTCGCTGTGACAGCAAGGGATAACCGTTGCGTCGGGAGAGCCGCTCGCAGAGTCTTTTGGCCGGTTGCTCACTTTTGCTGCGTGCCAAGCGTCGAAAGGATCTGCAAGGCCCGAACAGCAGTGGCGCTGACGCATTGTCGAGCTTGTTTTTCGACTGAGAAAACGCTGCCTGGCTGCGCGTTCGGAGCTGGTGCCGAGGCGGGCGACCAACACTCAGACACAAGCGTTCTTTTTTGACTTTTTCTGGTCTCAGTTTTTGTCGACGCGAAAGCGCGTTCGTAAAGCTGCGGGGGAGCCGGCCACCACACACTGGGCAGGTGCCCCTGTAACCGCGGTCAGTGCTCTTTTCCCACGCTTGCTCGTTGGCCTCATGCACATGTGCAGACCACCTGTCGCCCACATTTCCACAGCTTGTCATCTCGTAGAGCCGCACCAGACAGCCAGCGTCTGCCCATCAACGCTTGTCAACTCCTTCGCTGTTCATACATGCACACACACGCACTCGCCGCCTCATCGCAGCCCGCCACCTGTCATCCCATGTAATGGGGCTCGAGTTTACGTGCGACAAGCATGGTTTGGTGACCGTTAATTGCGTCTTTACTCTCGAGTTAAGAAGTGCCCTCTACTTACCACACAGCTCGTTTGAAGCGGATTCAGACCGTGAGTTCGCCTCGGATTGAAGCCCTCAGCGAGCTATGGATTGCATCGATCAAGATATGACGATTGGTGTTGGTTGCTTGAAGTGATCGTGCCGGTACAATCAAAAAACTAGAATCCCATGTGCGAGTCAAGAAATCGTGTGTCGAACTCCGTGCCTGCCCCACGACCAGCTTGCTGAATATTGCCACCACCTTGGTGCAAGCCTTCTCGTCGCTGTTGCTGCTGCTGCTGGCCCTGCTGATCTCCAAACATGTGCATCGGACCACTGTATTGAAACGGCTCGCTCATACGGTAACCGAATCCAAGCGCCTCCCAGTCAGTCTCGAAAGCTTCGGTCTCAGCCAACGCACCTGCTAGACCTATGTGCTCGCTGCTAGCGTATGAGTTGGACGGCAAAGCCCACTTCCCCTTGGACTCGGCCCCAGACGAGACACTCTGGTGAACAGGGTCGTAAAGGCTCGCCGCTGCCTCGCCTTGCATCCATTGCGAAGCAGACTCATCGGGAGCACTGCCGTCATGTCCATACTGCGGTGTTTGAAAGGCGCCGTGACCATGAGAGGTCGCGTTATTGTCAGGCCATCCGCGTTGGTCGCTTGAGGGTCCTGTAGATAGACCTGCCTCGCGAAAGAGGGCATCGAGCTCCATCGCCGAAGTGGCCATCAACGAAGAAATGTCAAAGTTCGAAGGACTGTCTGGGAACAGCCTTGTCGGGCTGGTCTCCGAGCTGAATGCATACCAGGAGGTGCCGTTGCTCGCTGGATCGAGAGCAGCCGAACCTACGTCGAGTCCTCGACTAGGAGTTGTAGCATCGCTGGCGTACGCTTCTGCCGGTGTCGAGGTAACCCTCGCGCGGTGATCGATGCTGCGACCGTTCGAGTCCATCAGACTGTGCTGATTCGGCGTCTCATTCTCAGTAGGCCAAAGCACGCTCGAGCCAGGCGATGATCGCGGCTGAAGACCCTGTTTCCATCGTGCAGCTTGCACCATGGACTCGGATTGAGGGGATGTCGATGGAGGGTCGTGGGATCGATTGCTTGCCGGTTGTTGCCGGTCCCGCTCTTGAGAGTACAGAGACCGAGTTGACGCTGGGATTGCTACCGTCGCCCCTGTCCGATTGGAGGACAGAAGAGAGCCGGCTCGTTCGTTTTGTGCATCCGCCTCCCTCGAGTCAAGGGGCGCCTTGTTGGCCGGGCTCCTGCTGGATTGCTCTTTAACCATTTGACCGTCGATGCCAAGTCGATCGGATGACGCTTTTGATCGCCCACGGTTACCTGACAAAGCTGAAGACATCCTGTCGATCTTCTCGACTACCACAGACGTGGCGTAGAACATAGTGCGGAGGCACTTGCGGCACTTCTCTGCAGTAGCCCACTGAAGTGAGGACAGCACCTTGTCGCATGCGGCGGCAAAGTGGTGGATCTCATCCACTTTACTACGGAAACCGAGCGTGACGCTGGAACGGAATGAGGCGGGGTCCGTGGCGCTGATCTGCCACACCGCGTAGAGATAGCTAGTGCACGCGATAAAGACATTGTGGCCTGTCATCCAGGTGTAATTCATCTGACCCTCCTTCGACAGTGTCGCGTACATGTTGATGATGCTGCGACTGCATTCTTCAACGCTGGCCAAGTCCTTGCGAGAAGCGTTGGGGAAACGAGGGCTGAGCCCAAACACCATGAGCAGAGTTTGCTGGTAGTTGAGCTCGAGGAAGATGGGGTTGTACCCGCAGCCGCTGGCCTCAAGGTCACCCTTTGAGGAGGGTGCATAGCGTCGCCAAGCGTGCAGCCTGCGCAAGATGTCGGTCTTCCAGTGAGCGTACGAGTCGAATCGACGAGGCAACTCTGCGTTCTGATAGAGTATGGACTGAATCTCGGATTGAAGGATACGCATGCGGAAGAAAGACAGTGACACCCAACGACTCGCGTCCTTGGGTTTCGGCAGCGTGATCGTAAAACCGTGTCCGAGATTGCCTTGCTCTTCGTGTACGCTCGACTGAAGAGCAGCCAAGGTCGAAGCGGCTTCTCTGCGTGCCAACTCTGTCGATGAGTCGCCATCCTCGTCCACACTGCGACCCCCGCTTTCTCTCATCGGAAGAGAGACCATTTCGGTCTCGTTTTCGACCCAAGGCAAATTTACCTTGATGTCCGAGTCGGCAATCCCAAAAGGTCGACCAAGGTGAACGCAGACCTGACGATCCAGAGCGTAGGAGCACCAAAACAGTCGACGCTTCCTTTCGATGAGGGTCTCACTTGCATCCTGCGCTTGATTCGAAGCTTCAAGAACGCCCGTTGTCTCGGAATAAAGGCCGATACCGGTGGTGAGGCGTAGAGCCACACCAAGGCAGTACCAGACACCTGGCTTCATGGGCCGCATGATCGAATAGAGAGCCGTCAAAAGCAGACATTGAAGCTGTTCGAGCGCATCGCGTCCCATGATCGCACCGACGTTGCCTTCCTGGCCTGTACCAGTCAAGCGCCGAGGATCAAGATAGTGCATAGCCGCCTCGTGGTGATTCTCGGCGCTCCAATTCGAGCGCGTCCAGCCCATGGCAGCTGCGATGGCAAAGACGAGGTGAAAAAGATGGCCGTCTGCAGGCTGCATATCCATCGAGATTCTGTCGTCATCGTTGTCACGCAGATTCTGTCGATCTGCGGCCGAGAGTTTGGCTTTTGCCCTTTCTAGACCGAAGCTGCACGCTCTCTCGAAGCGCACCATGAAAGAGGCGCGGTCAAGAATCGGCAGCTGCGGATTGACGCGCTCGAAATATGCATCGATCAGCTTCCTTGCGATTGACAGAGGCGGGAAGGGGGCAGGGAGCGGAGACGGTTTGAGGGCTTGCTCGGGAGCTGGAACGGTAATGTCAGCTGTTTCCGTGGCGGTAGCATACTGCATGGGGTCGCCATCGTCGAAAGGTGAATTTTTCTTTCCGTCCGATGGCGTGGCGGTGCCACTATGAGGTGAAGGCGACATGACCTCCATTCTTGCGGCCGCGTTGTTGCGATCATCTCGCGCTTCACCTCCTCGCAGCGCTGCGTCTCGGGACGAAACGGATCTTGCTCGTTTGTTTAGATCTTCGCCGAGGCTCTGAGCGCCAAATTTTCTCGTACGTGAGGCAGAGCCAGGATCGCGGATGCGGAGCCCAGCTTGCGCGGAATGTTGAATGGCTTGGCACAAGAGACGCGCCGGGGAGAGGCCGCTGGCATGGGAGTGAAGACGGCCGAGCGAAGGCCGTGCATTCATTTTCAGGTTCTCGTTCGCTGTGGACGCCGCTACCTCGACTCCGGCAGGTCCAAGAATGAGGCCTGGCAGCAATTGACCGGATGTCGATTCCTCCTGCTCGCCGCGAGGAGAGGCAGCTGCACGCTTTGCGGGCCGACTGTCGGGCGAGGCGGCTGATTCGGATCTGTCGAGAGGAAATTCTGCCTTGACGTGCTGCAGGGGTCGCTTGAGCGACGATGAAGCAGTTTCGGCGAGACGCGCAGGAGGCTGTTCGGCCAGGAGGCGCTCCAGCTCCACGTTCTGTGCTCGAAGTTCGGCGATCTGATGCTCAAGGTCGACAATGTAGCTGCGACTGACCTCGCGACCGGTGGCCGAGTCGATGCCGACACATGGCTCGCCAGCTTTGACGCAGGATCCGCACGCCGGGAAAGCCTGGTCGCATTTGATCTTCTTGGAGCGACACCTCTTGCATACAAGCACAGCCCTTGCGAGCGGCTTGGCGCCGTGCACATCGGCTGCGTCTGATGAGGACGGCGATCCTCGGGTTTTGTCTGACTTGCGCTTAGCGGGTTTGGTCGCAGGAAGGTTCGAGGGACCAGCGATGTCGCTGGCTGCCATGCTTGACTCGCTGTTGCGGCCTGGATCTGTAGTGGACATGATTGCAATAGCCATGAATGTGGAAGCGGTGATGGGAGACAGACGACAATATCGACCAACAGCTGGAGGTAGATACCAGACAGGATACCGTTCGTGGACTTCTCTGACCGTGCTTCGCGGATGCTTTAGCGTTTATAGGCCTGATCGCATGGTCGAGGATATCGCGAGAGGACGACTACTTATGAAGAGACCGAGCTGATGAAAGGAGTCGACGGAGCTGAGAAAGAGGACGCAGCTGCACTTGTCGGAAATGCGAGACTGCAGAGTGCCAAGAATGAGGTATCGGATGAGACCGAGGTGATGTGGACCGAATCGAGGCGGATGAAGCGGACTACGCCATATAGCCTTTCAAATTGAGCTCGATACCCACGCTAGTTCGAGATGGACGTAAGAGGCGAAACCTTGACCTAGCGTAGGCTCTGCGAGATTACGTTGTTACCGCCAGCTTGTTGACGAGAACCGGATGTTCCGACTGCACACTCGGATTGCGCTCACGAGCTTGAGGGGCAGTATCGCTGACGCTGAGCAGGACTCGTCAGCATGCCATGTTGTGGGCTTGGGGCCGGATCAGGTGCGACGATTGCTTGCTCGAAGTAGTCGACATCCGAAGATCAAGATGAAAGCCAAGAGATAAGTTGAGCTCAGTCCGAGAGCCGAATGAAACAAAGCCAGACCCTGGATTCTCGACTTGAGATGCCTAATCACGATCTGCGCTTGGAAATCGCGGTATCTAGCCAACTCGCAAATCTAACAAATCTTTTTGAACACCGAAGGTGCGTACGGAACTCAGCCTTCAGCACGAGCCAGGTGCGGGTTGTAGCCCAACTCATTCCCCTCTTCGGCAAGCACAGCCGACGCAAAGGACACCACCACCAACACCTACCACGCCACACTCAAATCAGATCATCACTTGCGTCTTCCGTGCTCTGGTTCCTGGCCCAGACTCTTCATCACTGCAACGTTCCTACGGTCCTTGAAACTCTTCCTTCAAAGCTTGAGTCAGTACCGTCCCTCCTCGCATCGACTCCGAAACATCCGACATTCGGGCTGGCCGATCCGTAATCATGTCGGAGCCTGTACAGAAAGGAGAGATCGATCTCAAATCGCTCGATCAGGCGCTCAACGATGGCGAGACTGCTTCGGAGGTGACGGCGGAAACCCTCGAGAGAAATTCTCATACTTTGGCCCAATCACCTGCCGATGCTCGGTCACCCATCGGCAACACCTCCGCTGCCCAGGGAGCCTTTTCGCCAGCGACGCTGTCGCCGTCTTCTCCGCGAGCCATGTCGCCTGTAGCGACGCCAGCCGTTGCTCGAACAACTTCGGACGTTCCTCCCGCGGTAACCGAGCTCAAGCTCATGTTCCCGGATTTGGACAACGAGACGATCGCTGCTGTCCTGTCGTCGCGAGGCGGGAATCAAGACGCAGCTGTCAACGCACTTTTGCAGATGTCGGATCCAAACTTTAAGCCTTCGGTCACGGACTCAAGAACGGAATCGGATGCTCTTTTGGCGCAGACGATTGCAATGGAGGAAGAGCAAAGGCAGCACGAACACTGGGCTCGGCGTCAACAGCAACAGGCGCAACAACAGCAGCAGTACAGTACGGGTCGAGGTGGGGGTGGAGCAGGAACCTTCTTCAGCGGTCTGCTCAGTTCTGATGCACGGGACCCGCCGTCCGCTCCGTCTGGGCCCTCTTACGACCCGAACGCTCTCACGTATCAGCCAAGAGTCAGGCGGGGTGGGCCCGCGACTTCCGGAACACCCGCTTCTGGAGCTAGGTCATCCTACGCTCCGCCGAATCATCCGCCGCCGGGCGTGTCGCCGACGTACGAGCACGGTGACAGCGTCTTTCCGGGTATGCCTGGAGCCAAGGAAGCCAAGCAGTGGCAGGAAGAGATCAACCGCATGGCAGAGACTGGACTGGCGAGAGCGGCGTCGACCTTTTCAACATTCCGACAGAAAGCAAGCGCCGCCTTCAACAACCCTCAGGACGGCGCAGGTCAGCCTGGTACCGCGAGTTCCGGGCCTGGCGCTGGCGCTGGTTTCAGCCAAGCTTTCAACAACTTCAGGAACAACACCGGCAGAGGCTCCGCAGCATCTGAGCAGACACAGCAGGCCACGGCTTCCACCACGTCGCCGCGACAGTTCGCCTCACCACGCTCACCGCACGCGAGCGAGTACGACCAGGATCCTTCGCCCGTGTCGGAGAATGAGCTGGCCAAGATCATTTCTCGCGGCGGAGGTGCAGGCGGCGGTTCTTCGAATCCGTTAGCAGCTGGCAAGGCACGTGCTTTGGCAGACCGCTACGGGCTGGGTATCAAGAACTCGGGCCGAAGCGGCGCGGGAGCATCTCCGAGCAGAGGAGGTTCGACGGATGCATCCGAGTTCGCAGGATGGGATCAAGCTGGCCGGACCCCAATCTCGATCACCGACAACACGGGCGGCAGCAAGGTAGGCGGAGCGGATAAACAGAAAGACTCGATCGCGCTCATGGACTCTGCCAGCGGTCGAGGTATCACGAGCCCGCGTCTGGACCGCAGCCCGACGAAGGAGACTCCTCCCACCGGCGCTGCGAGCAAGACCCTTGCTGCTGGTGTTGCAGGTGGCGCAGCTGTGGGTGCGGGCACGGCAGCGATCGCGTTGGGCTCGCACGACGCCAATGATCCAAATGACGATTCGGATGACCTGGAATACGTCAGCAATCCGTTCGAAGATGAAGACTAGTTCACCCCTTCCGCTGCCAACGACCGCACTCACTTTGCGCAGACAGTCAAGCAGTTGCTGTAGCAAGCGCACGACAGAACGGTGACACTGTAATGCGATAGAGAGCGAGCGGTGACATACAGCATGGGGTATCAAAAGAGCTTAAGAAAGAATGTGTGCCTGATCTAACTTAGTGGGATGAGGCTTGTCAGAGAAGACGACCGAGAGGATCGCTTCTCCAGATCCGGATAGCATTCGAGTCGTCGGTCGAGACGATGATCCTCGACCTGACGTCTTTGACGTCGCGGTTGGATTCCAACGGATCATGAGCGAGTGCCAGCAGATGGCTCGTTGCAGCAGGGGCGAAAATGGCACACCTAACACTGCCACTCCCTGCCTGCCACGATCTCCACGTGGAATTGTCACCTGCATCCGACGTCCCACCCGCTGCGCCGTTCGATTTCAACGACTTGTTTCGCTTGATCCCCGCAAACAGCCCTGTGAACAGCGATGCGTTGCTGGCCAAGCTCCAGATGTGAATCGATGCGTCCTCGCTACCGGAAACGATGAACTGTGAATCGGACGACGAAGTAGCACGGATCTGACTCGTACGGTTGATGTAGCTGGACGATTTGAATCGAGAGACGAGACGTCGTGATGCGATCGAAAAGATCCGCACGCGAGAGTCGTTCGAAGTGACCGTCATGTACTCAGGTGCACCCGCGGCACAGGCGGCGGAGGAGTCGAGCTTGATCGGTTGAATGCTAGTGATCTTGCTCGCTTGGGTCGTTTTGCTCGCAGCGGCAGATTTGACGACTACAGAATTGACGTAGGTCAGCGAATCCGTACAGTTGAAAGTCAAGATGGATCCAGGGTGCGTGCCAACGCAGACCGCGGACCCGCTCGAGGAGAAGGCGACAGCAGTGATGACACCAGGTACATCATGGATCGACTGAACACGACGAGCCGTGATGTTCCACAGCCTCAATTTGCCATCCAGCCCACCAGTGACAAAGAAGCGATCGTCCGTTGGATGGAAGTCGACCGACGAGACGATGGCTGAGGTGGAGAAGGTGCAGAGGCACTCGCTTCGGTTGGGATGCCAGAGCTTGGCTGTCTTGTCGGTGCTGCAGCTCAGTAAGAAGTTGTTCTTGCTCCAAGATAGATCCAGGATGTCGCCAGTGTGTCCTTGGAAGGTGTGGATCGGTGTCGCCTTGAAGACCGGTGCCAGCTCTGGAGCTGCAGCGCGAACGTCCGCCTTTGTGTTACTCCGATTGACGGCACAGGCATTCGAGGGGCACACGGAAGATGCTCTTCTTTGACACCCCTGCTCTGCTTTCTGCATCTGAGCAAGCTCGATCTCATCAGCTCGATCCGCTGGCGACGAGATGACTTCATAGACGCGAACGACGCCATCAGAGCCAGCTGCTGCGAGGTATCGACCATCGAGCGAAAACTGCAACGCATACGTCTTGCGCTTTGGCGAGATGGACTTGCTCCGCTTCGGTCTTTTCACCTCGGATGGCTCGACTTCGCTACCTAGGCGGGGCGACCGTGGGGGAATCGACTCACCAGCATGTGAGGAGATGGCGTTGACAGATGAAGCGGTGGTCAGGTGACTACTGGTGCTTGGCTGACGGTCAAACCTTGATGGTCGGGCTGGGAAAAACCCTTCGTCATCGTCTCCTTCCTCAACGGAGCTGCGAGCAGCGTAGATCTGATGACTAGCGGCGTGACGATCGGGAACAGCATGCGGAGATGAAGAGCGAGGAGGTGCCCAACTGGCACGCTTCCGCCTACCCTCAGCACCCGACACGGCCGATAGTTCATCTTGACCGAGTGCAGGACCTCTGGCTACTGATGCAGTTCTACCCAGAGAACCAGCAGGAGGGCTTGACTTGGACGATCGCAGCTCCTGTGAGAGAAAGATGTTATCGAAGTCGGACTCTTGACTGAACTTGGACTTGGATCGCAGTTTCAACTTGATTGCCTTTGGCTCTGGAATTGTACTATGTTCCGAGGATCCGGAGGGCTCGGCATCACCCGCAGCGGACGATTTCAGACTTTCATGGCTTCGAACGTTTCTGATGTCAGGGCGAGAAGTGCTGCTGCCTGATGCAGACGAGACGCTGCTGAAGGTGGTGGAGCGAGCGGGCGGGGCAGGACTGTGCAAGAGCTCGGACCATGCTGCAAATTGGGAGGGTGGAGCGCCGCTGGCCAAATCTCGAGGAGTTGCAGCCTCTGTTGTCTGTGGACGACCATGTCTCGGGTCTTGACGCGGTGTGGAAGATGCTGAGGAAGCAAAGAGACCGCCGCTGAGACGCCATACAGAGCCGAGCCTCGGAGAAGACATGGATGGGCTCAAAGGTGCGTTCACAGTGAGGGTCGGCATTGGAGCATCAAGCTCTGACGAGGACGGCCTAGTTGGCGAACTTGGTGCGGTAGTGATGTGGCGACTGCGAGCATGCGTTGGAGGCTCTGCGGAATGGGCTCTTTGTTGACTGATGGGGAGCTTGTTGAGATCTGAGGAGACGTTGGAAGGTGGCGAGAGGCTGTTGATGCTGTCGCTGAGCAGAGTATCGGGAGTAGTGCGTCCCCAAAGCGAGAACCGCGGTAGCCTGAATCCGCGAGCGCTTTTGAACGTCGGCGGGGGCGAGGGTCGACGGTCGACGTACACGTCAGAGGAAGCGTGCGACGAGTTGGAGGATGATGACGAAGAGGGCGACAGCTTAGATCTGGGCCAAGAAGACGCGGACGGACAGAGGATCTGGGCTACTTCCGGGGTAGCGGTATGGTGAGAAGGCGCAGGATTATATTGTGCTAGATTGAGCGGTGAATAGGTGGGATCAGCTTCCCAAGCCGCCGGGCGCTGTTGAGTCGTCATGGTCGCAGATGGAAGCAGATTCTCGGCAGAGGCGATAGCCTTGCCATCGCTGAGCAGCTGACGAGTCGAGCAGCCGAGATGCGTGGCGTGTCTGGATGAGAAGCACGGAGCGCTTTGTCAGGCGTAATGAGGTTGAGGCGAAACGCAGCGAAACGAAAAGCTGGCGCAGGCACCGCGGGCCGAAGGGAAGTCAAGCGGGCCGACGGTGTTGTCGTAGGGGCAAGCAGGGTTCAAGGAGAAGGACGTCGAGAAGGACAGATTTAGATGACGGACCGAGAGGTGAGTGGGCGGTTGAGCTCCAAGCGATGGTGGCCTGTGAACATGCAAAACTTGCTTGGCGGGAACCACGGTACGGAGGACCTTGCACCCTCTGAGTCCACGGACATCAAGTCCGGGCCGACAGAAGCATGATGATCAACGCATTTCGAAAAACTCAATCTCTGAACAGCATTGTGCATTCTCGGAACTAAGTCAGCGAAAGCGAGGCGACGCCCTCTCGACCTTTTCTGTCAGGCAGGATTGCACCTCAGAAGTTGCACTTGGGAAATGGACTCGCAGAGAAGGGTCGGAGGAAATGGGCTGATGCAGCAGCCCTCTGTTCGAGGACCGGGTGCGACTTCCGAGGCAAGCGGAAGCGAGACTAGCACATTTCTGGCTCCATCGTCTGTTTGCTAGCGAGAGTGTGCACTAAGCGGCAGCCGAAAAAAATTGGTGGACCAAGTGGCCTGACGATCCGTGCAGCTGGCCGGGACACTTGCCACGCTCGCTCGACCGCGTCCCACTGACAGCTGCCGTGTGACAGGGTCGAGCAAAAGCTGGCGCAAATATAGGCGCCTCTCGGATAGTGCGATACGCCTCAGGAACACGCTTCCTGTTTCTCTCCCTCCGCTAAATCCCTGTTTTCACGCATCCGCTGAGTCTTGCGTCGGTGCTCAAAAATGCCATAGAAAAGCTCACATTAGCGACAGCAGTCTTTATCCAACACAGCGAGCACTTCATCACGCATCGCTGCGATGATTAGTTCCAAGTTCGTTCGTGTGATGGTAGTCTTGATCCCACAGTTGCTGACACAATGCCTAGCTTTGGTGAGCAACGGTGCAAGAAACGGTCCCGCGGAAGAGGCGTCGCGTCGGACGTCAAATGTTTGACAAGCAGATGAAATGGCCCGGAAATTGAGTTCCGTGGAGATGCCAAAACTTTTTTTGTTCCGCTTTGCTGTCCTTTGTTGCGTTACAACCGAGTGACCTTCATTCCGCTGTATCTCCGCAGCCCGTCCAGCCACCAGCGGGACTGCACTGCCATGCCATGCAACCTGACCTACAGTCATTTCAACAAACAAGTCTTTGCCGCGGATCGCAAGCATCTCCGGTCTCCTGATCAGCATGAAACCGCGTTCACACGTGTGCCATGAGGCCAAGCGTCGATTGAAAACGAGGATGACGTTCGCTTTGCGAAAGCTCAATCCCAGACCTGAGGACGCTTAGTATTGCAGCAATGTACGGGCGTTCTTGTTGAAGCGCGGACCGCTCCATGCGCTCGAGACTCTTGCGCAGACCCTATTCCGAGTCTCGCGTAAGAGGCTAAGCAATTCCGCCCACGTCGTTCTGTACCTCTCTCAACACAGGTTTTCAGGCGAGATTCTGGACGGGTCGGCAGCTCCACACGAGCGCCAATCTGGCGCAACTTTCCACGTCCTCCTCCCGCCTTGACCTGTTCCCAAGCGAGCCTTGTCCTTCTCGTTTCATAGCGCCCTGAAAAGCGTTGGCTGCTCACATGATGAAGCTTCGATCGTGCTCAGTGCGCGGGGATCGCTGCCCCGCGACGTGGTCGCTGATCTGATTCCGCCCAAGATGAGATACTTGCACGTGAACTCCCGATTTCCTCTCTCTCCTATATGTACTCAGTACAATACGGCCCGCTGCTAGGCGAGTCCATCGGCTCATTGAGATGCACGTGCTTCGGCGTTCGCAACCCAGTGAGCCAATGAAGATGCAGGACCCTGAAAAAGTGTCAGCACAGATGATGAAAATCAACGCGACCGCATAACTTTACGCCCAAGTCACAATTCAGTTTGGTAGGAGCAGACGGTGACAGATCTCTCACAAAGCGCTTAGCCAACTGTGATAGGCTGCGGCTGAAGTTTTGCCTCGCGCGTTTGTTCGATCCTGGTTCGAGACATTGTCCTGTCTGCATGGCCTCTGCTTTCCGCATCATCCACTAAAAGCTCGCGAGAGAGCGCAAGCTTGAAAAATGGGCACTGAGCTGGTCCTTGGGTAGGGGTTGGACAACGCCAAGATGATTTCAGGCACCGCTGCGTCCCGAGGATCGTAATTGAGAGCGGGTCAATTGATTGAAACAGCCTAACATCTCAAAGTTCGGCAATGAAATCATTTATCTGTCATCGGCGATCAATGGCATCTTCCCGATCGATTTACATGACCATGCTCACACCAGCTGTGGGTCCGAGGTGAAAGTCCCTTTGTTGCGATAAGTTGTCGTGCAGATCGACACAACATGATTTTGTGGGCGTCGGCAATGCAAACTTTCGCACAAAGCATTGATGAACCCGATCCACACTCCAGAGTCGGCGACTCGTTGTCAAGGCATCGAATTCGGCCCTTTCTCTCCAGTCGCCACGGATAACGCCGAAAAACAAAGGAGAAGAGCACCTCCACAAAGTCCCTTTGTCCAATCTCGACCAAGCGCACACAGCACCTTCGAGGGCCCTTTGAGCATGATGAGAAAGCAAGCAGGTTCGATCGACAAAGCAAGATTAAGTCGCCGACCGGAATGCTGGCCACGTTCCCTGCTTCCATCATCCTCAACGGACTCGATCCACCAAACAGTCGGACAAAGGCGACATCCCAATCATGTCGAGTTCAAGCGCTAGCAAAATCGCCTTTCTAGGCCTCAACGCCATCCGACTGGTCTCTTTCGTCGTCATCCTCCTCGTCTTTGCTACCCTGATCATGGGTTTAGTGGAGGACGTTCGCGACTATTACAACGGTGCCATCATGGACGAAGCGGAATCGGAAGACTGCGCATATGTCCCCGGCACATCCATCCCCATGCAGACATGGGGCATCTTTTGGGTAGAGTTGCATCGTGTGCTACTCTTGCTCGGCGTTGTAGCGCTCTTCTCTGCAGAGATTAGCTGGTTTGGCATCGCCAAGCTCGAACATGCTGCTCAGGTTTGGTTCCCCGTTCTAAGCCGAACACGAGGTCTCGCGGTTCTTGGGGCAGTGCATGTCGTCATCGCAACCTCGATGCTCAGCCATTATCTTGATGAGTTCCCGCTTGTGGTCAGCTGGATGTTGTTCGTCATCGGCATGCTGTACATCTGCCTAGGACTTGCTTTCCATCGCTATTCGTTGAAGGATGGCCGTAGCTTTTTCGCGTCGAAACGACAGCAATTCGTCCGGGGCCAAGGTCGCGTGTATCGTTCGTTGATGCGTGAAAAGGACTACGGTGCCACCACTAGCACGCAAAAGCCCACCACGACGCTGCGCAAGCTCTTTAAGCGCAAAGGCGGGCAGGCTGTGTCGGTCCACGAAACGTTTCCTTCCCTCGAGACTTCGTCTCACAAGCAGGTGCTTGCAGATCGAGCGAGGCGTACCGAGCATCGCAGAAAGACCTCTAGCGTCGCCGTCGACATGTCCAACGTCGATGCGGACAGAACCTCCATCACACGCGATTTTGTCTGGAACGCGCGCGCCGGCGTAGTCCATGAACGAGATCCCAATTCCAGCCTGTCTGGACATCATCACGACGACTCCCGGGAGATGCGAAACGTCACCAACCAACGACGCGATAGCGACGTGAGCCATCAATCTTGCAGTGGAGTCAGTATTGCCAGCAGCACTCAGATTCGAATCGGTGGCTATACTTCGACAGAGGCAGCTCGTGCCCGAGAACGGGCGAGGAGGCGACGCGCCGCAGGCAGCAACAACGAAACACACCATCCACCTCCATCGAAGAGCACGGGTCAGAGCAGCAAGATTTCCAAGATCAAGAGTGCCAAGCGACGCAGCATGGCTCTCGTCCATACAGCTCGAAACCGCCTGAGTGCCGGCACGGCTTCGGCACTAGCGGCGAGGAGGAGGAACGCAGCTGCTGCGAAAAGCAAAGGCATCTCGAACGCGGAAACCGACATCGTGATAGAATACATCGACGACGAAGACACAGCTCCGCCAGTGCCGCCTCTCCCGGCTTATCATCAAGCGACACGACCGACCGATGAGATGGCGGAACTGCCTGTTGCGGCCCGCTTTGCGCGTGATCATGTAGTATAGCCTCAGCCGCACAAGGTTGTGAAAGCAATGCATTGCGGGCAAAGTTCTTACGCTCCGCACAAAGCATTGGTTGTCTGAATCCATGATCGTCTCACTCAATCAAGTTCCTGCACAAAGCATCTGGCTGTCAGCAAGGGGAAGGTGATCTATACAGGGCTGCTGCGTTTGCTCGGCTCTCCTCTCTACATGCCGATCTCTTCGCTTCCATCTTCGCTCTCACTTTGAACTTCTGCAATCTCCGTTTCTCTGAGCAGCATCGATACCGATCCGATTATGACGCCCACTGCTTCCGCCGCCAACTACCTGGCAAATGTACCTCAGCTCCAGCAGGGTGCACCTATGTACCACGCCGAATTACGGTGGTTCCCGCCTCCTCGACAGATCTGGAATTTCCGCGAGTACCCTGACCCAATGCGACCAGACTCGGTTGGTCGTGGCACCCGCCGTTTCCGCTTCGAAGGAGACCACCGTCAGCTCACTCCTCAGTATCTCAACCTCATGCTCGTCGAGATGAGAGGACAACTTCTTGCCCAGTTTGCCGACCTGCCTGCTAGAGACGCAATCGCCACGGCTCCACTCGGGATCAACAGCTCTCTGTACGTCGATGTCTTGGCACGCAATGCGGAGGCCTACAGGATCATCAAGGATGCCAACCTCTCTGCCTTCGGACAGCACTTCCACCTGGCTTTCTCGGGCGCCCCTTTCCCTCCCAATCAGCTCATGTTCCGGGTGAACAATATCGACATCCGTAATCGCCTTGTGCCGGTGCTCAATGCCATAAGAAAGGAACTAGCTCGTAGCGTGCGCATTATCGCGTTCTGGGCCATGTATCACCGGGCTACCATGGTGAATGGTGTTGCGACCCACAACGATTTCACTGGTATCGTCTATGCCTTGGGAGAGGCTCACGGCAATGCTGTTAGAGTCGACACCGCTCGTTTGCCTGGTTTTCTCGAGTTCGATCAGCTCGACTTTCCCCGTCGACTTCCTGTCTTTTTTGAAGGTCGTCCAGACGATTGCCGAGTCTGCAAACCTCGAGCCCCCAAGCATCTTTCCACGGAATGCCAGGCCGGCTCTTGCCGTTGTGGAGGCAGACATCCGCCTCGTCAGTGCTTTTACAGACATTAGGCGGCTTTCTTCTTCGACAAATGTACTCCGTCGTCCTTTGTCTATCGCCCTACATCGCCTCCTGAAGACAGCGTCTCTCCGAAAAACAGCTATACAGGTCTCAGAAGCCAGATCCACGTGTCCCAGAAACGAAATCCTCATGTACCTAGCTGTCCATCGCTAGCGTGATACGATTCATGTGCTTCTTTGCCCCCCGCCTTTGCGCGTATCGGACGTGTCCGTGATCCTTGTTTCTACAATGACGTACAATTGCGAGCTCATGAATTGAACTAGTTACCGGGAAGTCCTACGATACAAGTTGATACAAAGGCCACATACTATTCGTAGAACCTTTGCGAGACCATATCACATTTCACTTGGAAAGAGCCGTCTGAGTCTGAGTCAAATCGATCGACTTGGTCTCAGAGTTGGTGTCAAACTCCTTCTGGTAGACGGGCAGCTCGGGTTGAGCCTCTGCGGTGGCAGCAGCGGCGTTCTCGAATCGTGCGCCCTTCTTTTCCGGACCAACGGAAGCGGTCAAGGCCAGTCCGATGGCGATGATGGCGGTTGCAATGCCCATTACGGGCCCATAAGCCTCCACTCGTCTTCCCTTGAAGGTGGTGAAGTTGTTCTCGGAGAGGTAGTTGATGAGCTGCGTCGACGGCGAAGAGATAGCGTTGCCAAGCTGGTAGGTTAGGCCCACGAAGATGGCTCGGAATGCGGGAGGTGAAATCTCGGAGAGGTAGATGGGTACGACACCCCAAGCACCTTGCACCATAGCCTGTCAAATCGTCGGACGATTGAGATGAGGAAAAGAAGGAAGATATGTAGGTCGAAGGAGCGAAAGCGAGGCCAAAACGTTGTGTGCGGGGAACAGGAGCGAATGCGGAATAACAAAAATGCCAAGACGTCAGAGATTTGCCACGTGTTTTTATGAGGAATCACCATCTCAGCTTTTCTAATACATACCTGAAGCATAAATCCACCGGCCTCAAGACCAGATTCGGTGGAGGGCAGGATCCAAGCAGGGATGAGACAGCAGCAGATCAGGCAGGCGATGATCATAGCCCTGCGCCTTCCGATCCACTGTGACATGTAACCCCAGATCGTTCCACCAACGCAGGCTCCTGTCTTCATCAGGATCGAGGCCCTCGATGCGGCGGTGTTGTTGAGCTTCTTTCCAGACAGCATGAAGGTGGTGTAAGAATCTTGGGAGCTGTGGCTGAACCAGTTGAACCAGCTCATCAGGATGATGGCGAACACGCAGGTCTTCCACTCCTTCTTGAGCATAGCACCGAACGACTTCCTGAAGTTCTTGGTTCCGGAGCCCTTGCTCGACTGGCGAGCCTCGATGAATTGCTTGGACTCGGGCCAGGCGAGACGCAGGAAGCCGACGAGGAAACTGAAGGCAGCTCCGACCCAGAACATGATGGGCCAGGTGCTGGTGGCTCCGCCGACACCGAGGTTGACGCAAGCGGCCAGGACATAGCCGAACGAGTATCCCTGCTGGAAGATACCACTCATGAGACCTCTAGCATCGGCGTGAATGTTTTCCAGGGCCATCGAACTGGCTGCTCCATAGACACCACCCATAAAAAGTCCGAACAGGGCTCGAACAGCGAGGAACTGGTTGAAGGTTGTGCAGTAGATCGAGGCGACTTGGAGAGCACCGAGGCACCACATGTTGATGACGAGGGGATATTTGCGGCCAAAGTAGTCGGAAAACATGCCAAAGATTGCAGCACCCACCGAGCGCAGCAGCAAAGTCAGTGTGATTGCTTCAGTGACCTTGGTCTTGGAGACACCAAAGTGCTTCGCGAGCTTGGTCGTCTGGATCGAGAGGGCGTGGAAGTCGAAGGCGTCGGCCGTCCAGGCGCTGAAGCCGATGAGATAGGCGCACCATCCGGTGAAGCCGAGCATGGTGATGAGTCGCAGAGGGTTGGGAGGGAGGCTAGGCTTCTCCCAAACGACCTGCTCCTCACCATTCTCGTCGACAATGGTGGAGCGGACCTTCCAGTGGAAGAGGTCCTTGAAGTTTTGTGCGCCCTGGGCGAGAACACCTTTCTTTGCGTCGGTCATGTCGATGTCAGGTGGGGTGAAGGGAGGATAGGTGAATGATGTTGGACCATAAGGGGCTTCCAAGGGGCTTCCAGATTCATTCCTTTATGTAGACAACAGGAAGCGTCTTGCACATGCGGGGGCCCTCAGAAGGGCGGGTCCAGGGAAGCAGGAGGTCAGTGGGGTAACAATGCGGAGAAAGGCGCACACGCATAGGGCGTGGCCACTGTCTATCTTGCAGTGACAAGGCTCCACTAGGCTGACATTCCTCGCGTAGTATGCAGCCCACTCTCGTGGCAGACTGTGGGGAAGACGTTCCTGATTGGCTTAGCACTAGCAACTGCATCAGCACCAAGCAATGATGCGGAGAAATCTTTGCTGCACAACAAATCTGTTGAGAATTCACCCTCAACCCGAGTTCGACCGATGAGTACTGCCAAGCGTCGTGTGTGCGTGCTGTGATCGCTGGGCACCTAAGGCGGAAGGTCTGTGACCGGGGACCATGAATCACAACCTATCCAGTTGCGGGGAAGTAATTTTTTGACCTTGACACGTCGTTGCAGTGCTTGCGAAGGAGGTGAGAGGTTCTCTGCACGCATGAGCTGCCAAGAACCACGGTTTCGGGATTCATAGCATAGGCGAGCGACGATACAGCTCCGGAAACAGTCGCAGCGGGGGTGTGGACGACGTGTGCAGGCTCCCCATCAAGGCAAGAGGCGCACTGCTCGATCCCGCGTGGAGCGGAGTGCAGAATGGTGGAAGTCTACGCGGATAGATCCGCAGGCTCGCATCGCCACTGTTGCCGCACCGAACGCTGCATTGGTTGTGGCGCCGAATGAAACGGAGGGGAAAATCAGTCCAACACGGCACAAATCCCGCTTCTTTCCTGCCTCGATGTGGTTGTCAAAGAAGGCAACTCGCATGGATTCCACGCGAGAATGCCAAGAAATGGCGGAGTGCATTCCCCCGCAGCAGGTATGCACGCGTGCGTTCCGAATCAAAGCGGTCGGTCAAAATTTGAGCGACGTATCACCGGGCAGTGTCTGAAAATCATGGCGAAAGAAAGACAGCCACTGTATTGGTCCCGAGGAACGGCCAAAAACCACGGAATCAGCCGCCGCTTGACTGAATTACATCCGCTTGGACAATAGCAGGCCGTCTGACTGCATCATTGTGGGAGATGCCAATCGGATTGTTCGAGCGCCTGGCAGCTCAGCCGCGGCATCGTGAGGGCACAGGAACGCCGTTCCCGCTCTTCGACTTTGCCTCAACGCATGTCGGCGTCTGTTGCCCAAAAAGGTTACTGACTCTCTCTCTCTGATAGTGGGCTGACACGTACACAAGCTGAGGGAGCTAGCTCTTCTTACTCTTCAGCATAGCAAGGATTCTGAATCGTGAGTGGAAGCGAGGAAAAAGTGGGATCCTGTGTCATGATGCGATCACGGTCTCGGCGACTCGGTGCTAACAAGTCGAGATCGGAACGAGCGACACTGCTTGTAGCATCGGAAGACTAACATCCGGACGATGCAGAGACCCCCTGGCCAATTGAATTGGCGCTCGGGAAAGGTCGAGACCAACGAGGAGCTACTGTATGTGGGAGGGCAATGGCAAAATGGCGGCAAAAGGGCGAGACATGGTGGGAGAGTGGGATGGCCATTTTGCATGAGCACAGCAGTGCGCATCGGTCAACTTGAAGAGGCTTCCATGCAGTCTCATCGCAGAAGTACGGTGATAAGTGAAGATGAATGCTCACGCTGGATCAAACAGACCAATCGAACTCTCCATTCGCAAAGCAGCAGTTCTTTCCCCGCACCAGCCTTGCATACCGATATTGATACTCCGCATCGACGAACAGAGTGCATCTCTCCGCAGGAAACTCAACAGGGATATCGGATTTTGCCGAAGATTCCCGACTTACCTTGGCCAGTCCATTCGTTCCGCCTTATAGCTGCTGCCTCAGCTGGTCATATGTCATGATGAAGAAGATGCGTTCGATGCGCCACATCCTGCCAACATTGCTGTAGCCGAGCTTCGGGTGTGTTCGACGTGGGGGTCGAAGTCTTGGCATTTGCCTCACCAGCAAGGGTAAAGTGGAGGGTAATGGCCGATCGTGGGGAATACTACCGCCATCGTTGCCATTTGATTGTCGTCGACCCTCTTCGGGAGAGTGGAGGATAGCGTACTCCACACCTCGCTGTGGCTGACGATCTGCAGGATTCTTCTTTACCAAGAAGAATAACTGTCCAACAAAGCAGCCTCTTCGGCACCAGACAGCCTGAAACCTGATTCGGTCATCTCCGAGTCCACACATTGAGCTGCTATTAGAATCGGCGTTGCGTTTTCATGGACCCAACTCAACACGTCTTGGATATTGATGAAGGGTGTACAGTATGCGGGAGCGTTTCTACGATGGCATTCGGAAACGTTCGCGCTGAGATTTGAGCTCCGTTGGAAAGGTCTGGGTTCGGCGAAATTGTTCATTGCTTTGACTTAGCTCACAAAGCGTTCGTGGCCCATGGTCTCTCCTCCGATAAACAGGGGTATGGACATCCTCCGAGGGGTCCCGAAATTGCAGGGCATCCAGACCAGCGCTGTAAGGAACGGATGTTTCCGTCCGATCCCACCCCTGCTTTCAAATGAGGAGGCCGCACGAAGTAATCCCGATCTGAACAGGCTGTCTCACCTCGCCTGTCCTTGCTGTGATGCTGTCTAGTACAATTATGATCTCTGATATGAACAACTTCGTCTCCGCCCACGAACCTGTAATGATCATGAGACGCAATCGGCTACATGCGAAGTAAGGTGCGTCTGCGACCACACGTTCGACATGTACAGCACTCCTTCAGCGATCGCGTCTCCTTCCAGAACAGGGATCGAGCGATTGTAAGCATTGCAACAATTCCTATTATAACATGATTATAAGTGCTGTAGTTTCCCCACCATGTCCGAAAAGGCAAGATGGCCGAGTGGTCTAAGGCGCTGTGTTCAGGATTGTCATCTTATCGCAGTCTTCGGGCGTGGGTTCGAATCCCACTCTTGTCACCAATTCCTTTTTTTTTCTTCCGTTTCATTGTGCATCTATTACTCACCACGGTCGGTATCGCTCGTCCGTCATGACTGACACAACATACGCAGAGTCCTGGACATCATCGTGGCTGGGACTGCTGAACAAGTCGTCTGGACGCGCTGATTCACAGCAAATCAAGGTCGAGCCTGGCCTCAATATACTGAGGTCGACATTCAGCCACAAGGTCTGCAAAACGACCGACGTCTCACACCTCGACACAGAGTCGGACGCTCACACTCAACATCACACCTAACAACTGGTAGATTGATTGCGATAACGAAAAGCCCATTTCTTGTAACATTAGCTATTTGTGTGCATAATTAGCATGTGTGCGCGTTTGCAGTACAAAACCCCTCGAATATGCATCCTCCGTCGCAGATAAGTCTACGATCGGCCGGCAGATGCTCTGAAATCAACCCGCTGCAAAGGCGTCAAACCCAGCGCCAGCAGCAGCGAGTTCGCTCGCACCTCTCAACAGCGGCAGCGGAGATTTGATCTCGCTGCCCAGACCAGCTCGCAACCCCGCCTTGCCGAAATTGAGCCGGCTAGCCGACTGGTTCTCGAAAACCATGTCATCCAGTACGTCGAAAAAGTGTGCACCGTCCGGAGCATCGTCCGGATTCTGATACGAAGACAGCAGCTTGAGGTACTCGTCGAGTTCGGTATCGCGACCCTCCTCGGAAGTGTGTCGATCGGAAAGCTCGGCCAGTTCGCCCTCCGAAGCTGCCGCTCTGACGAGCTTGTGCGTCCCTGCAACGTCACCAGCGGCGGCAGTCTGGATGGAAGAAGCGTCCTCGGTCGATGGTGTTTTAGATCGAGCAGAAACCATGCGAGAGTCTGTGGGCGGCAACGGTGGACGAGCATCGGCAGCAAGATTGCTCGTCGCTTCTGCTCGAGCTCGCAGCTTCTCTGCATCGACAGTGTACCACGTCTCCTTGATCCGACGTTCGAGGTGATCTGCCAGATCGCCGGTGGATTCCGAGGCGCCGGTCCATTCGCGGATCTTGCACTTCCTTTGCGATTCGACGCTTCCCATCGGCGAGCTCGCGCCAGTATTTTCCGACTCAGCCGGCACCTCTGCAGTCGCTGTCTTGTTCTTAGCGCGACGCGCCTGCTCCTCTTCGCGAAGCACTTTGATCACCTTGAGCGAAGAGGCCAGGACCGGGTTTCGTCCCTCGACATCCGTTCTGGCATGAAGCATCTTGAGCCCGGCAACGACGTCGGCACGTTTCGCAAGGATTTCGCGGTTCACTGGCTGTTTGGCGAGATACAGCAGGTCAACCTGCAACGCTAGGACCGCATGGAAGATGTGGAACTTGAAGATCCAATACCGCTGACCGCGGCATCCGGCATGATCGAGTGCGCGCAATGTTCCAATGACAACTCGAGCGCTCTCGATGCAGGTGCGAGTCGAGTGGATGTACTTGGCGTTCCAGTAGCCCCGGCTCATGTAGAGACGATGCAGCTTGAGCAGACGATGGTGGACATACTCGTGGATGATGGCTCGCTGTAGAGATAGATAGGGCCTCTCTTGATGGAAGCGATGGATCTCGGGGTCGTATTCGCTCTCGCCATCCAATTTGAAGAAGCGTGGAAGGGATCGCAGAATTTCGCGAAAGCGTGCCTCGATCGCAAGTACCGTGTCGAAAGACTCGTCGCCGTGATTGAGGGCGTCTGCGATGCTGCGCACCGTGTGGCAAATCTCAATGTGGATGGAGATGAAGCTGTTCGTGGTGGGTATGCTGGTTATGCAAATCTTGTCGAGGAAGGCGTTGCTGGTGCGATTAGAGCGAGATGGACGCTCGTCATGACCGTCGGATGAGATCAGGTCGTCATCCATTACGTCTGCATCATCGATGTTCTGTGGACTTTGCGTGGTGAACATCTCGTCCTTGCAATGATAGCATCGATCAAAGTGGGCTGCGCACAGCCAGTCCAAGGTGACAAAAGCAAACCAGACCTTACGCCCGTGCTCTCGACTGACCCGGCTACCTTCCTTATAACGCTTGGCAGCGGCCAGATCCCACCTCCGCCGCCTCGCACCACGAGGCAGCCACATGGCGTTCATGTCCTTCCTCTCGACCCGATCGGGATCGAGATCCTCGCCGTCCGACTCGGTTTCGTGACCATCATGGATCTGGGTCGAAGTGAGCATCTTCCATCGATGCGTCGAAGATGATGCTGCTTCCTTACCATCCTGAGCAGCTTGCATACGCATGCGCTCGCGCTTCTCGTCCTGCCACCGCTCTTCATCCTTAAGCGCCGAGCCGAGGCGGTTCAGACCCATGTATTCGGCAGCTTTGATGGCCATGGTGGCCAGAATCGTGTATTCCTCGCGATGATCACGATTGAACGAGTAATGACGGAGCAGAATCACCGCCTGCATTCCCCAGATGGTAGGATGACGCACAAAATGGCCCATGCCAAGCAGAGCGAGACAAGCTCGGGCGATCAAGTGGAGTCGATCATTGATGGTGTTGCGCGACTTGCATATCTCGCTGTCGAGCACCTCGGCGGGTGTCATGAACTCGCAAGCGGCTTCGCACATGGCGAGCAGCATTGCTCCGAACTGTAGCTCCGACACAGTTGGAGGAGAAGCGGAGTCGGATGCATCCTTCATACGATCGAGGGCTGCCCAAAACGATTCGAGCTCCTGCAAAAGGGATGGCTTGTGGATCGAGTGAACGATGGGCTCTGCCTCGCGCAGATAGTGTTCGATGAGCGCTTCGGTTTTGTGGCGAGGAGGTAGCAGCTCGAGGGCCTCGACGAGGCCACTTCGGCGGGTCCCAGACCTGCTGCTCCACGAACCGGCGGTGAAGATGTTGAGTAAGGCTGAAGATGCGAGCGCTTCGTCCTGGGACAGCCGAGGACCTGGTTTGTCGTTGTGAGGAACTCCGTTACCGCTTCGAGCATCAACCTTGGAATCGCTTTCTGTCTGGAAACCCTCGCTCTGTGCCATATCTCCGTTTTGTGGCTTCTGCCTGCCTTCAACCTGTCGCAAGTGAGAAGTAGATGGCTCGTCTTGCCGAGAAGAATCGTTCCTGCTGTCAATCTTGAGCGAGGTTCCTTGAGCAAGAACACGGAGAAGATCGCCTGCGTCCTCGTCACCGGACTCCTCGCTATCGTCACTGTGCTGGCTGTCATCCTCCTCTTCGTCGCCTCGGTCGTCGAGCGTGTTGCGCAATGCTGCCCGGTCGGAAATGGTGCGATCTCGACTGGTAAAGTCGGGCGGGTACTGGACGCTGGAGAGACCACTGAAGCGCGAGGATCGACCGCTAGACGACTCGGAGGCGCCTCCATATTTGGGCGCAAAGGGCTGGTTCGAGCTCCGCTCCGACGCGCCTGCCTCATGGGCCGCTGAGGGTGAAGAGGATGAGGATTGCAACACGCGTACCTGCGACTCGAGTTGTGCAATTCTGGCCATCAATGCGGCGTTGGAGGGGGTGATGTTGCTGGCTGGGGCTGCAGGCAAAAAGTCGCGTTCGTCACCCCATCGGCAGAGGTGAGCGACGCCGCGCCGAACACAGCTTCCGCAATTTGGCACGTTGCGATCGCACTTGATCTTGCGCTGCTTGCATTCGGTGCAGCTGAGCACGGCACGTTTCCGCCGTTTCACTTTGCTCGACTGGCTGCCGGTGGATGGGGGCTCGCTGCTAACACTGAAGCTGGCGTCGAGCGTATGATGCGATACGGGCGAGGTGCGTCGACTGGAATGTGCTCTTTCGGCATCGACCCGGTCGAAACTTCTCGATGCCTTGCTGATGCCATCGCCGTGGTACGGTGTATCAGCCAGGTCACGTGGTCGGCGCTCACGCACCTCACCTCGTTCCACCCAATCACTCGAGGAGTTAGGTACGAAACGGTGCGACGACGACGAGCGTAGCGGCGGAGGGCGAAGGCTCGACTCTGATTGCGTCTGCATTCTGTCCGTGTATCCTTCAAGCCTCGCTCTCTTATCTCGATGAAGTGATGCATCTGCGGATTCGAGATCGTACAATGGAGACGCGTTGCTGATTCCACGCGGAGGGACGACGCTCGGATAGACAGGCGAACGCACACGGGTGAGCCGAGCTTCCGACCTTGGACCAACCGCATGACCTGGTGGAGGCGGCCGACTTGGATGGTATGGTGACTCGGGGTAGCCATCAGCACGCATGTCTCGATCGCCAGAGGTGGGCCTGGACGGACGATGCGGGTCACGCGCAAGTGCGCCACGGTTGTCGATAGCAGCAGTGTCGTTCTCGAAGAGAGTCGACCGCGGCGGACGACGCGAGGGCATCATGGCGTCGTCATGGGCAGAAGAGTGGCCTGCTGGGAGTTCTTGATAGTATCCGTCCAGTCTGACGGGGTGAGACGGCCGCGGCAATTCCGACGTCGGATGGTGACCAGTTCGAGCTGATTGCGGTTCGCCCGGGCGTGCCAACACGTAGCTCGACCTATGCGGCATAAGCTGAACGTCACGGTCAGCATATGAAACTGGCTGAGGTGGAGCCTCGTGTTCAATCCACGCTGGGGCACCTCGAAGATGAAGCGGCGGAGGAGGTTCGAACTCAGAGCGTGAATATAGTTGCGCGGAATCTGGCGGCGGGCGCAGCCTGAGAGCTTCATCGCGCGCGGATCCCATTTGACGATAAGATGGATCGCGCGAATGAGGCGGCCTTTCGCTTGAAGGTGGTTGCCCTCTGGAGGATTCGCCTTCCATGCTGGGCCGAAATCAACAGCAGCAGCCCGAAACAGAGGCTAGGTCTGCTAGGGGAAGATCGGTAATTGGCGAGAAGTGAATCTGCACGCCTCGAGGAGACCCGATGCCGTGGCTAGGTCAGATCACGTCGATGAGAACATGGGTGAGGGTCTAGAAGCATGCAGGGAACAGATGCGAAAGGACTGGTGTGCTTGTTTTGCAGGAGAGGGCTCGAGTATGACCTTGCTCCGCCAGATGTCGTGGATGGTAGCTGAGGCGATGGAATGGTGTCGCTAGGCAGGTGTCGTAGTCCAGAGGTTGCTTTCAGCCCGCGGTAATCCTGGAGGAGTACTCGAAATCGAAGATACGCCTACGGAGATGCTTTTCATGCGAGGCCGTCTGCGGTCAAGTAGCGATGCGAGGTACGAATCGAATGCCTACGACTGGTCGATCGGTGATGCTGGAGAGGCCAAGCGTTGGATTGGCCCGAACGTAGAACGTCGGCTTCACGAATGAGTTGAGCAGGTCGTTGCAAGAGAAAAGAGTATGCAGCCGAGATCGTTGCAGTCCTCGGTGACGGATGGAGAGGCTGCAGCGGTGCAGATGCGGTGACGTGTGAAGCTGTCAAGAAAAGCTGAGCGGCGTAGAGAGAGAGAAAGAGGAGGGAAAGAAAACAGCCAGCCTGCAAGGTGATGGATGGTGCAACGGAAACGGTCCACGACCTCGCTCGCGATGAGTCGACTGACCGTGGTGAAGAAGGAAGGAAGGAGGGAAGGACGAAGTAAGGAGGGAAGGAACGAAGGTACGAAAGGATTGTAGGAGCGAATGCATCCCGCGCTCATGTTTGCGTACCTGCGGCCCACTGCTTTTGGCTTCTGCGGCTTCTGCAGAAGAGCTTTGCTCGGCTGCCTTGATTGTGTGTTGCAGCTTGCTGCCCATAGTTGAGCCGATTTTGCAAGGTTTACCGGCCAAAATCATCCGTCGCAGTCACTTGCAAATTGGGCGGTGGAGCTGTGAGAATGTCAAGAGCGGTAAAGAAGCCGACCGCCCGGGAGAGGCCGACAGGCGCTGGTGCTCGACCAAATTGCTAGGAATTTTGATTTTGGCGAGCTTTCTTTGCTGCTGCACGAAAATGCGTCAGCTGCGTCTGGTTCCCAGCAATTCGGCTGCCGTGAGTTCGGAGCCTAATCTTTGGTTGCTGCGAAATGATCAAATGCGCTTCGCTCGTTGCTCTCCTTGCCTGTGCAACGCGACGGTTAGCACCGTTCGTGTCCCTGGTGGATCCCGAACCCGGTTGCCGAAACGATTGTCAGTTCATCCCTCCCGCAGCCGAGGCCAGCACTGACCAGCCATTGAGCCAGACGATCCTTTCTTGCACATGCAGTAGGGGTAGGCTAAGAAGGCTTGCCTTGTAGGCTAAGAAGGGTTGCCCGACCGGAGTGCAATCTCGTGCATAGAATCGCGCCAGCTTCTGCGTGCCAGCAGGGTGTTGGAAGAGTATCAAAACTGGTCAATCAGGTCTCGAATGTTCGACACTTTCAATCTCAGTTTGCATTCAGTCGAACATGTGCGCATAGCCGATACGGTATCTGACTCTCAAGATGCCTTCCCCTGGCGGAGACCACAGTCTTGCAATAGAGCTGAATTCGCCGAATCACGCAGATACAGTAACCCGGTGGTCTCGGCGGTTTGCGGCTCATCGAATCGTGCATCCTGAAAGTGAATATTGTTGCCGGTGGACATTCCCGCTCATGCATGGACAGATGAGGGTCGCAAGAATCGTACAACGCGATTAATGAGATGGCAGGGAAGAAAAAAAAAAGAAGACTGCAAAGGCCGTCTAGACTACGTAGAAATTCAGACGGTCCAGGACCGCGCAGCACCGACCCGCCAGCATGCAGACTGCGTTGAACGTCGAGTTCGGCATGAGATTGTGGTCGGCTGGGGTCGGCTGCATTTGCCGATGCCGTTCGCTTTTGAGGAAGAAAAGAGAGACGATTGGATCGTCAGATCAAAAAAGATCTCTCGATGCGCCGACGTGCTGGCGATTGGCGGGGAATATCTTGATATCATCATCCAATAGGAGTCGGATGCGCCCAAGATGCTCAATGTATCTCTCGCCCTGGCCGTCATGCGATCCATGCGTCAGAGGCTAGGATGTGGTCGAGGCTGTCCAAGGCTGCCCTTTGTTCATAAACACCGCCTCATCTCCGTTCTTCGAGCGACGTGGATCAAACGCGGCGAAAACGGGACTTAGTAACCTAGCGGCGTTTGAGGCGGAGATACCCCTGTGTGATCCAGGTCATTGTGTCTCGGATAAGGCGACACGAGCACAGCGATTTTTCGGAAGACGGGATAAACAGCTACAAATCCTCTGCACGAACGGACGGCGGTGGAGCTCGCCATGCTAGATCACTCGGCTCGTTTGCCGACCATCTGTTTTTACGGTAAATGGGCTAGGCTCGGACAACGCGGAAATTGAGCACCATCGCCGACCGGCGCCTAAGGCCGTAATTCAGCGTACAGCAACCACGGTGCTGGTCACAGGAAGCCAACAGTGGAACACAAGCACATTTTCGCGCTGAGTTGTACAACGGAGACCCGCATCGCACCGAAACATGGAACGATGTCGTGCATGAGATGCAGAAGGCCCGCCTCGAGGTGAAGCAAAACCGACTTGGCATGCAGCAGCGGCAGCCGTGTCGAGTCCGCACATGTGAAAGGAAGACGAGGATCGTGCACGGAAGAGCGTACAGCACCGGTCGAGGTCGGTAGCAGCCTTTTGCAGATCAGCGTGGGTTTCGATGCAAGCCACCAAAATTCCAAGGCGGAAAAGGAGCAGCTCGGCCAAGACCGACCGCCTTGACCGAGAATCCGGGTCAGGGTCAACAGCCACGTTGGCAGCTCGGAATCCGAGCAGGAGTCGTACCAGTTGTTCCATTTCTACGGTGTAACAAGTTGTCTCCCAAAATTAACGAATTTATGACTTAATGTTGGTTCATCCTCCACCCCGCAATGCCGCCATCTCACTCAGCGTCAATTCCTGGACGCAATCTCGCTCACCACCATCCGCTCGACTTTGACACAGGCTCAGATCACCGCATCACCTACCCGCAGACTCGTCTTTACCCACCTGGAGCTTCCCTCCACCAGTTCCAATCTAAAGATGCCGCCGAAAGGATCAACCCAGAAATCGCTCTCATTCAAGGCGCAATCGAAACCTAAATCCTCCTTCGCCGCTTCTGCCAAGGACCAACTGAAAAGCAAAACAAATCTCAAGAGCTCTACACCTTCCAAGCCGCTTACAGCATCACTTCCACGCAAAACTTCACCTTCAAGCACCACCAAAGCAACGCCTCAGCAAGATGCGGAGGACGCAAAACGACCAGACCTCGATGTGGACGATCCGCGATGGGATGGTGTTTGGCGCAAAACGAAAAAGATCATGAACGTACCGCCATCCAAAGCGATCCACATTGATCACGAGAACCGCATCCAGCAGATCTTGAGGGTGTTCGATCTGGATCCCAACTTTGGACCCTGCATGGGCATGTCCAGGCTAGAACGATGGCAGAGAGCAAAGGATCTGGAGTTGGATCCTCCCCAAGAGATTCACGATATCCTCATCACAAAGCAAGGCGCAACAGATCACAAGGAGAACGTCTTCACCTCACACGGCCTCTGATCCCTTTCTTACAGCAATGCTCCATCTACTCTACTTGTTCGGATCCTGTACCATATACCCCCATTCTCGCTCACCCACGAGGCTTGTTCTACAGTTCAATGATGACGTCGATGTGATGCTGTTGTTACAAAGATGATGATTGCTGCTTGTTATGACGACGCCTGCTGAGCCTTCTTCGCCTGCTCCTCCTTGGCCACCTTACGAACCTCTGACCAAACCTTGTCCTCCCATTCCTTCTCATGCCTTTGCTTGCGCTCCTCCATCTCTGCCTCCTCATAAAGGTGACGGTAATCGACGTACCTCTCCTGCACTTCGAGTGCGTCTCCCCAACCGAGCGGATCGCCACGGTCAGCGACGCTGAAGAGCGCGTGTGGATCCGCGCCCGTCTGCGACCGAAGGGCCGCGGATGCTGTGGCCGAGGCCCGTCCTGGCTCGTAGGCACCTTCTCCGTCTTCTTGATTCAAGTTGAGCGCGCTGTGGGAGGACGAGACGTAGATATAGCCAACGGCCTTGTCGAGGACTTGGAGCAGACGAAACATGGATCTTCGGTCCTCCACGGCAAGCGTCTCAAACGAGACCAGACCAAAGTCCTCGACAATCTCACAGATGGCTTCGTTGAGCTTTCCATACTTTTCGTTGCGCCGTGATGAGCCCGGTCCAGATGGCTGTGAGAGAAGATCGCGCAGATACGACAAATCCTGAACTTGAGTGTAAAAGTCGAGGTTGAAAGCTAAATCAGACTGCAGACCCATGGCATCTGCTGCGCCGCTGCCCGAGCCGTTTTCTGCATCTGCCATATCGTGGTCAGAGCCGTGATTGCTGTCGTCATCGCCGTCAAGATCGTTTGTGTCGAGAGAACGCTTCGACCGTGAAATGTAGGATTGACCGAGCAGATCCACCTTGGAAAGCACGTTGACGTGGGGGAGCTCGAGGGTGAGCATAGCTCGCAGGGAAAGCAGGAGCAGCGAGACGTAGCGAGATGCATCTGTAATGTGCGTTGCGTCGGTAAGATGCACTGCGACGAAGCGAAGCCCGAGCTGCTTGTCGAGAGCCTCAAGGATGCGCTTGAGTGCCGGATGGTTGGTGCTCAGCTCGACCTGACCTGGAAGGTCAAAGATCAAGTACTCGAACCCAGCACTGACTGGACCCATCGGTACTTCGCTGTCTCCTTGACCGGCCATCTGGCCCGTCTTACCCTGACGTTGCTCCTCCATAACCCTCTTTAGCTCCTGGATGAGCCAGTCGATGTTCTTTTCGAGATACTCGATGCAGTACAGGTTGGCTGCGTTCGGACCGAGCGAGAGTTCGGCCATGACATCACGGACAGATATGAGCTGATTGATGTCGACAGCACACGGATATGGGAGACGGTCGTTGGCGGGATCGAGGTTGACGACGCTGCAGGGCCTCGAGAGGAGAGAGAGGAACTGGTACTGGCCGTAACAGTAGGTGGTCTTGCCAGAGCCCGGTGGCCCGATGACCAGCTGCGCAAATGGCATCTTGACTGACAGGTAGCCCCCGCTTCCAATGACGCTGCTCTACTCTTTGTTGCGTAGTGTAAGTCGTAGTGTGATGGTAGCAGGGAGGCTCGGGTGCGGATCAGGGTTGATGCTGAGTGGTGTGAACCCTTTTTCGATGCCTGCATTTTGTGACCCTATTTTAGTTTTCTCCGTGTTTCGCTTTCTTCCAGAAAATCACCGTGACTGACAAGCTTAATTTCGCCGGCTGCGCTTCGGCTTTACATCTTTGGCTGAGCTGAGGGAGATGTGGAGCTTGCATCGCTAAAATCGGCTCAGCGTGGGCGAGCCGTTGGGTCGGATGTGATTTCAGGGCTGAGCTGCTTCCCACCGTGACTGCTTGCAACCAACACCACATCATCATCGGCTTTCGGACTCAAAAAGGTGGCTCACCTTCTTCCATCATCAACCTAATCACCCTTTCGCCACATCCAACGCGGCCAATCGCCTTCAACGTCATCCATAATAGCATCTTTAGTATCCTCTCAACGCAAATTTAAAAACCATTTGCCTCCTGCATCAAATCAGCATCAGCAATCATGGGAGACGCGAGACTTAGGAGAATCAATAAGGAAATCAACGATTGCAAAACTGACAAGGTCTCGGGCATTCAAGTCTCGTTGATAGACGGTGAGTAGCCGCTCGATGTACGGACTGACATGACTGCAGCTGACACTCTTTCCTCCCATCTTACCGCAGAATCACCTTTCCACCTCGTCGGCACGTTTGCAGGGCCAGAAAACTCTCCGTACGAGAAGGGTACTTTCGATGTCGTATGTATTCTGCAACATCCCCGTTGTGCTCGTTCGTAGCCTCGTGCTGACGCTCCTTGATCTCGTTTCTCTTTCGCAGGATATCGTTGTGCCCGAAGGCTATCCATTCCAGCCCATCAAGATGAAGTTTATCACCCGTGTCTACCATCCCAACATCTCTTCGCAATCGGGCGCCATCTGCCTCGATATTCTCAAGGATCAGTGGTCGCCCGTACTCACACTCAAATCCACCCTCATGTCTCTCCGGTCCCTGCTCTGCTCGCCCGAGCCGAACGACCCACAAGACGCCGAAGTTGCCAAACACTACCTTCGAGACAGGGATGACTTTGAAAAGACGGCAAGGTATTGGACAGAGATCTACGCCAACGGGTCTGAGTCGGCACAACCACCTGCAAACGCTCAGAACGCGGCAGGAAAAAAAGATGGAAAGGTCGACCCGATCCTGCTTGCAGGGCTGAAAAAGGAGCACGTCGATCAGTTTGTCAACATGGTGAGTGTCATCGAGGCGAAGCAGGTATAGCTCAGAGATGATGACGTACTGACACCAGTGTTACCGAATTTGCTGCTGCGTCGTGACATGACAGGGCTTCGAAAGCGACAAGGTGATCGAAGTGTTGAAAAAGCTCAACTACCGAGGTGCAAAGTGAGTCCTACGCCGGCGGCTTCTTCTGTGCTGCTCTGACCACACACTGACTCGCTCATCCTGATCCCACAGCGTTCGCAACATCACCGACGACACGGTACTCAACGAGTTGCTCAAGTGAGCATCGCTTCATCTCTTCTCAAAAGCATGTATTCACTGCACACTCATGAAACTCATTCAGCATCACCGACCTCACATCAGCAGGTGCACATCATGTGAGACTTGAAGGGAAATGACGATGCATCTGACCTAAAAAGAAGACAGAAAGTCGAACCGAAACCATCTCAACCACCTCTTCCTAAGCGCCATTACGACTCATATCCTCCAGATACTGGGAGAGCTTGAGCGCGCCGCTTCGGAAGCTATCGATGCTGCTCTGAACATCGGGGTTGGCCATGAATCTCTGGTAGTAGTCTCTCGCGGTAGCCTCGAGGTCTGCGAAGTCTCCGGATCCCTGTACGGCCTGTTGGTCGGCCTCCTCCTCGTCGTCACGACCAAAGTACTGGTTGGAAGAGATCGAGGTTTGACCTTGGAAGGTTTGTAGACGTTGTTGAGCTTCGCTGGTGGCTTGGGGGTCGTAGGAGCCACGTTGGAAGTACTGGTCGGAGGAGATGCTCTTTTGGGCGGAGAACTTGTTGCGTGCGTAGCTCGGTTCGTTGTCAGCGTCCGAGTCGGTTCCTGTTGAGGCGGCGTTGTTGGCTGCCGCAGAGGCGCGTTCGGCGGCGAGCTTGGCTTGGTGAGCATTGGCTTTCATGCCGAGACGTCCGAAGCCCATGCCGAGGCGATCCATGTCTCCGTTCGTCTTTGCAGCAGCATACGCATCGGGAGTGGAAGCGGAGGCACCTCGAGCTCCACCTACGCTCTTGGAGGAAGGCGATGCGGGGGCGCCGGCTGAAGTCTTTCCCATAGCAGCTTTGACAGCCTCGCGTGCGATCCGTTCTGCTTCCGCCTGCTCTGCGCTTGCCTGTTGGGCTTCGCGTGCTTTTGCCTCCGCATCCTGTGCCGCTTTGGCCTCGGCAGCACGTGTAGCCTCTTCCTCCTTCGCCTTTCTTTCGGCTGCAGCAAAGTCGATGGGCGCAGCGGCCTTCTTCACGCCGAGACCGAGCTTTCCTGCTCGTGCGGGACGTGCAGCGGCTGCAGTAGGAGCAGTGCCAGGATTGGTGGGACCGGTTCCCGTAGGAGTGGTTGTACCGGGCGTCGAACTGGCGGACGATGTGCGGCTGACAGCGCCGAGCGTCTTTCTAGCGGCGGAGCTGCCAGCGCGCAGCGAGGCTGATGTGACGGTCTTGGGTGCGGCTGGTGGTGCAGGGGTTGGCTTGGGTACTGCTGGTGTCTGCTTGGCTGGTGCTGTTGCGGTCGATTTGGCAGCTGATGCTGGTTTGTCCCACTCGTCAAAAAAGTCTTCCTCTGCTCCACCCGTCTTTGCACTCGATGCTGGTGCCGCTGTATCGGTCGAGGCGACGGCAAGACCAGGGAAGTAGACGGGACTGTTGAGGCTCTGACCTGCCGCATCCTGAAGCGCTCTCTTCTGCAGCTCATCCTTGTATGCCAGCGCCACGGACGAAGTGTACTTGACCTTTCCCTCGGTAGATGGCGCAAGGAGATGTGCTCCGCCTTTCTTGTTGAAGAACTCGGCAGCAGCAGCGTTTCCTCCCACTTTCATGAGACGAAGCTGAGACCAGTGCCACGAGTCGAGGTTGGTGGATCGGACAAAGGTGATGTGTACGCCCATGTTGCGGTGGACGGAAGAGCAGTCGAGGCAGATGTAGATGGCGTAGGTTGCTGATGCCCAGGTCGGGTTCTTGGCTCCGCAGTCGAAGCATACCTGTTTAGATGGAAAGCAGGAGTGGGGATGGATCAGCGCTGGGGTCGACAAGGGAAGCTGGGGATGTGGTGTGAATAATTACCTTGTTGCCCTTCTGCGTTGACTTGAGCGACTTGAAGATCTCGACGAGCTCATCCTTGGAGGGTCCGTCAGCCATGATGGGCGACTGCGTGATGATGGGAGGAGAAGTTGAACACGAATGGCCAGAATCGGGCGTGGATGTATGCGCCGACGAGAGCAGTTCTCGAGACGGAAGCGCCAACGAGATGCGATGATGATGATGATGATGATGATGATGAGAAGAAGAATCGAGGTCCATGTCAGACTGCGCGTGTTGATTTCGAGCCGATTGAGAGCAGTAGCATTGTCGGCTTGCAGCAGGGGCCATATTCTTCCTGCTCCGTGAGCAGCTGAACCCACGTTTCCAGCCCAGTACAGCATTGCAATGCGTGTGTTGGATTCGACTGCAGCCACAAGACACGTAGACAAGAGAGCAGATTGATTTTTGGAGATTCGTTGTTAGACCCTCGTTCATCTTACTGGACAAAATTCATTTGTATTCACAAATTTGAAGTTATGTTGATCACAAGTTTAAGTTGGGATTACTGTGATCAGAGGTCTTTGCAAGAAGTCACCTACAAAATTCCGATGAGGACTACAACCGCTCTATTTCGCCGCTACAAATCAACTCAGTCGGCCATTTACAGTGCGGATGATCAGGCGAGCTAGGCTAGAGAGAAAAGGCTGCGCTGCAAGCGCACTTCTTCAGCCAACCAGCGGCAGAAGTCAACGAACGCGGGCATTTTGCCTTGCCTTGCTTTGCTGCTCCTCAACCGCAATTGGAGTGCTGCTACGCACATCGCATTTCGAAGGGTCTTCTCGTCGCCATCTTCCGCTTCGGTTTCACGCCATCCAACCTCTCAACCACAACAAGCCATCGCTACTCCAAACGGTCGATCGCAGACGGGTCCTCCAGCCGCTTTCATCGTTCTGGCTTGGTCATGCAAAGACCGGCCTCCGCGAATCAACGGCAAAACCATCAGCTTCCAGCTTTCGCGAACAGGCTTCCTCAGCATACAAACGACTCAGCACCACCGTCTTCCGCACCCGGTCCGGGTATTGCCGCAAACGCAGCCATGTATCCATACCTCCAAGGTGGGCCGCGTATGATGGGTTCATTCCCAGGTATGCCACAGTCACAACAGGGTGGTGCAGGCGGTTTTCCATTCGGCGGATCAGGGTCAAACAACACCACGGGCGCGGCGAGTCTGGCCTCACAACTGGCCGGTCTCTCGGGTCAGACGGGAGCACAATCGCAAGGGCAAGGGCAAGGGCAAGGTGGTGAGCTCAATCTGAGCGATTTCCCGGCGTTGGGTGGTGCTCAAGGCCAGCAGGGTGGCGCGCCTGGTCTCGGCGGTCTCAGCTATGCGACACAAGCAGGAACAGGTGGTGTAGCGTCGGCACTTCGTAGTGGCGCACCGCTGCGCAGTTTCGCTAGCCAGGACGACTTTCCAGCCCTCAATCAGACCGGCTCGGCAGAAGGTCGCACCGGTGAAGATGGATTCCCACATGGTGTGGCAGAACAGGTCTCGGCAGCAGCAGCTCTTCAACACCAACATCAGCAACGCGAACAGCATCGACAAAGTTTGTTGGGGTCTGTAGTGGGTGGAGCACGAACCGATGCTTCCTTGTCAGCAGCGAGGGGCGGGTTCGGCGAGCCCGACCGCAACTATGCGACCAAGCTCGGAGCGGGGCCTCCTGGACCTGGGTTGGGTGTGCAGCAGCAGACATGGGCACCACCAGGCTCGCTCTTTGGCGGCAATAATGGAGGATCAGCACCGAATCAGCTCAATGGCCTCAACCGCTCTTCTTCGCCATCTTCAGCACGATCGCCGCTCTCCAGCGTCCGTAATGCGGCTGGAAACCTGGGTGCATCTTCACCATTGACCGACAATGCTTCGACTCGAGCCGATTCGGTCTCGCTGGGTCAGACCGGTGCTATGGCCCAAACACCTGCGCAGCAGATCCTCACTTCGCCAGCGGATCGTTTCGGATTGCTCGGATTGCTGAGCTTGATCAAGTCGTCGGATCCGGATCTCTCGATGCTCTCGATGGGCGTGGACTTGCAAACGTTTGGCTTGAACCTCAATCAGTCGGATCCATTGCATCCGTCTTTCATCACGCCGTGGTCGGAAAACAACATGCTCGCATCTTCACGAATCGAGCCCGAGTTCACACTGCCTTCGTGCTACAACGTTCAACCGCCACCGCCTGCTCAGAGCAAGATTGCGTCGTTTTCGGACGAGACGCTCTTCTTCATCTTCTACTCGACACCGCGCGACGTGCTGCAGGAGGTAGCGGCGCAGGAGCTGTACGCGCGCAACTGGAGGTATCACAAGGAGCTGCACGTGTGGTTGACCAAGGAGCAGGGTACGGAGCCTACGCAGAAGACTCCTACGTACGAGAGGGGCACCTACGTGTTCTTCGACCCGACTGTGTGGGAGAAGGTGTCGAAGAACTTCCATCTGATGTACGAGATGTTGGAGGAGAAGGTGCCGAGTCAGGCACAGGCGTTGGCGGCGCAAGCGGCGGCTCAGCAGGCGCAGGCGGTAGCCGCGGCCCAGCAACAGCAACAGCAGCAGCAGAGGCCGCCCAGTGGTCAGCAAGCTCACGACGAGAGCGCATCGCAACAGGGCCAGCAGTCGTAGTGCAGGAGGATGCAAATTCTTGTATTTGTGAAATTGATTTTCGAGACAGTCGAGGGGTTGGGTGTGTGATGGACGATGAGGGGGTTGTCGGTTGTGGTGTCGTGCGTGTGACGAGGATGTGTGTGATGGGTCGCAGGGGGGTAAAGCTTGGGGTTTGGGTTGAATGGGTGGAAGAAAGGGCATGCCGAGGAAATAGGAGTGGAGAGCAGGGCCGAGACTCGTAGCTGTGGTTCAGGCTTAGACTGACCTTCGCGTGTAGCAAGCTCGTCTCAATTCAATCGACATCCGCCGGCGAAAGGAGCCCGATCATATGCACACCCACACAGAAGAGAGAAACATGATTAAATGAAAAATGCAAATGCAGAACGCGGGACGACAGGTATAAAAGGTATCACTTGCGAAGGTGGTAAGTGCGATCGAGGGGGTCGACGGCGAGGCTTCTGAGCGAACGAGAAGCCGAAGCATTCGGAAGCAGGGATGACAACTTGTGACTACCACTTTGTTTCACCTTGAGCGTCGATGCTCGGCGCAGAGATGGGTTGCGCGATGGTGCGGGGGAAGTGCTGTTGCTGGCAGCGTACTGCTGAGCGAGGGCGTATATGGCTCGGTAGTCCAGGCTGGCGCGGGAAAAATCGAACAGAGTCTCTTGTTCGTCCTCAACAGCCTTGACCTTCGAAGAGGAAGGGGCTGCGACGGTGAGATCCGAGAAGTCCGAAATGGAGCTGTTCGACGAAGAGGACGAGCTCGAGTGTCGAACCGAGATCATGTCCGGCGTCTTGGTGCCGCTGACGGCGCTGTCCCCCTCAGCGATCGTGTAATAGCTCGAGAGCGAAGACGTCATCTTGGGAGCGCTACCAAGCTTGGGAGAGAGGAGCGAGGAGAACAAGCGTCTCACCTCTTCCACACCACCACTGCCATCCTCCGAGTCTTCGGACCATCGCGAGCGCAGATTGTGCTGCTCGACCTCACTCTCAAAATCCGCCGCTGTCTTGCGTGCCGCGCCACGTCCAGGTGTCAGCTCGACATGACGCGGCACGCCCAAAAAATCCTGCTCGCTCGTGATGGAGTGTTTCGAGTAAGATCGCTGGTGGTTCCTCTTGACCATCTTGGAGTCGTGCGAGAGGTCGGCTTCGATGGTCTTGAGGCTCGAGATGCTGTCGAGCCGGTGCGTGCTGGGTGCGGCACGGGCAGCGCCAAAGTAGCAACTGGCATCGTCTTCCTTGCCGCTGCCCAGAGCGGGCGAGTTGGTCTGCGAGGGAAGCTTGGGCGAAGGAAGCTGCCTGCTGTATCGCTTCTTGATCGCGTTCGTCTTGCGGAGCACGGCCTCGGCAGGTGCCTGAGTCGGTTGAGGTGGTAGCGGTCCGAGAGAGAGGGGCGCCGAAGCAGTTCGGGTGTGTAGAGAGCGAGACAGGCTCTCTAACGGGACGGATGCAAGACTGGAGGTCCTTCGATGAGACCGCGTGGATGTGGTGTCCCGTTCCATGTCGGTGGGAGCCAGCCCCGTCGGGGTTGTGTCGTCGCAAAGGTTGAGGCAGAGATTGAGAACGATCTGATCATCAATATCGTCCAAACTCGAGCGAGTAGGTTCATATTTGGCCTCGGGTCCGCTACGGACGTACATGGGCGAGAACGTAGCGTTGTCGCCCGAGGGTGGTGACGGGAAGCCGACGTTTTGCAAGTCATCGAGCCAACTGCTGGATGACCGAGACGAGGTGGACGACATCATCGAGTAACTTGACGGTGCGCTGGAGCTTTCGCTGATGCGCGGTGTCGGAGCAACGACTTCGGCTACCGGTGGGAGGTTGGCAATGACAAAGATCTCGTCCGAAATGAGATATGACTTGGGAATGTACGGAACAGGCGGAGCATCGCTTTTGACCGAGAAGCGCTTACTCCTCGAAGCAGACTCCGTTGTGACTCGCGTTGCAAGCGCGAGCGACTTGGCATCAAACGACCTCGTTGAGCGTGCGCTCTTCGGCGTAGCGGGAACGCTCCTGCCAATATCGATCGTCTGGCGCGAAGCGTCTCTGGCGGTCATCTCTGATGCTCGTCGCGGCGAGTATTCTGCGGCAGGGGAAGCAAAGGCAGAAGTCGAAACGCTGAGGGAAGGCTTCGGCCGAAGCGTGACTCGCTTGAAGAGGTTGCGCTTTGCCTTTTTCTCGCCACCAGCAGGTAGCGAGGTAGAAGACGAGGCGAAGCTGCCCTGCATGATGCTGTGTGCAGCCCTCACGGCTCTCGACGGGAGCGACGCAGGAGGGTGAAAGCGAAAGCAAGAGATAGAAAGGGCAAGGCTAGATTGGCCAGGACCTAGCGATAGAGTTGGGACAAGGTAAGAAGCCGACGAGCAAGAGGGACGCTGATTGATCGGAGCGTCGAGAGTGCAGAGTCGTGAGGACAGGCCGTGGTCGGAGAGGATTGTGAGGTGAGGAAAGGGGGCCTGCAGTGGCGATGGAAGCTGATGAGGGGGAGATATATGAAGGAAAGATGAGGCAGGTGCAGCAGAGATATGAGCTGCTCATAAGCTGCGGATCGCTTCAGTGTAGAGTCGCTCCTGCCTGGCCTTTGCGAGCAATCTCCGTCTTGGCGCAGGAAGGAAGCGCTCGGTATCATCACAAGCACGCTACTGTAATGGTGCTGACATCTGGGAAGGGGGGTTTCTCACTCAGCAGATCCTCAACGGCGCACAGCAGACACCGCAGGCGCTCGGAGCGCATCGTCTGGAGCTCGTCTCGAACTTGCTTGACCGACGCTGCGGCGAGTGGTGCGTCGCCGTCTACAATGCACACCAGGAAGAAGAGGGCAATGGAAACAGAAAGACAGCTCGACATGTGTTTGTAGTTGCAAGCGCCGAGACATGGCGAGGTGTACAAATATTCCCAGTTCCGTTAAGCGAGACAAGTGTGTCTAGGTCATGCCGGACCGAGCGCGAGGTGTTTGCAGCTCGAAATGCTGCTGTTGTGCTGGGACCAAAAAACGACGCAGGTGTGAGACATTCGTCCGGGCAAGAAAGATATCCTGGAGGGCGTCGTCAAGGCTATCTATCCAGGCAGGGATCAAGTTAAGTGGGCGGGCACCGAAATGAAAATGGCTCGAGCTTGGAGCGAGGGAAGCTCATCGATATGCAGAGGGTGCATTAGAGGTGAGAAGCTTGGGGACGGAGTTGAAAGGAGCGCGTGTCAAACCATCCAAGGCCGCTGAGCTCACGAATGTCTCAGTTGGAACGAGGCGTTCCGGGTGGGAGAATCGCGAACCGCAACGGCAGTGATGACAGCCCAAAGCCGTGCGCTCGAGCCTGAGCCCTGCTCAGAACCAATGGTTCATCATCTCTCGAATCCCCTCAGTGCTTTCGAGATGTCCATCGTTTGATCATGACAGGGTGTGTCGATTCTTCGCTATACTCAACCGGCCGAAGCCAAGCACATCGACCAGAGATTCGGTATGAGCCGAGGTAGAGATACGCTAGATCTACATCCGAATCTTTCATTTCGAGAAAGAAACGAGCATGGGCAAGGGTCTCAAGCTCGGAAAGGCAAGCAAAGTTAGCGAGCAGCTCGACACCACTGATCTCGCGACGGGTATGCTCGCAATACCCTAGCTGTGCGTCAGCAGCAGGGACCTGCAGGCACAAGCGCCGACATGATTTTCCAACTTCATTTCAACATGCAGCCGTTGACCGATGACGAGACTCTAGACTCTTCCAAGTCTTTCTCAGGCTGCAAGGTGGCCTTTTGGCGATGTAGAGATTGTGAGAGCTCTTCTCGACTGCGATCTGCTGTTCGTCCTGGAAAGAACGGCGATCATTATCGACAGGGTAGAGAGAGAGAGCGACAAGGCGGACCGGAGCAGAAAGGTCGAGAGGGTCCAGCCCTTTTCCGCACCTTTCTCACATGCTTGGCACGAGGAAAGGAGATGTGTCCACTGGTACTGGCGCAGCACAAAGTTTGAAATTTATAATAAGATCTTGGGTGAGGAGGAAGCGAGTTCGCACCGGGAACCTTTGCGAAGCGAAGCGAACACGGCAAGAGCCATTGGCAGCGAGCGGCCCATAGAGAAAGGCAGTTGCAGACGGCGACGTTGAAGAATTTGAAATTTTGAAAGAGAAAAATGTCTCACTACCGGCGATTCATGCAGTCGCGTGCTACACTGATCTTGTGCCGATAGTATGGGAATTTCTGTTTGACAGCTCAAAGCCCAGTTGGTCATCGATCGGAGAAGCGCGCACGCAGAACGTCGGTCCTCCTCTGCCAGCGATCAGTCAGAAGCTCGTGGGGTCGCCAGCACAATGACAAAAGACGCAATGGTCGCTTTCGTTCAACAATAGGAGATGTGGGGACGAGCATAGCATTGTTCGATGAGACTATGGAAGCCTTTGTAAGACGAGAACAAAAAATTCAAAAGTTCCGAGCGACCGGTATCAATCATTTGTGGTGTTTTGGACTGCTTCTGGATAAGGAGTTTCGCAAGAAACTAAGTCCGTAGATCTATCAAGGCTGACCTTTGGCTACTGTACTCTGATTCTAATCGGTGGCCGAGGACCAGCTTGGCGAGGTCAGGAGCCTCGAGTTGAGCTCGTGCTTATCGAGATAGCCGAAATCGCAATACGGGAAGATGGGAGGCGGGATCGTAAATGTCTCCACGCGAGACAGAAAGGTAGCACCGATTTGATCCCGTTAATTGCAATAGCGCGGGCCTGTTATGGTCAATATTCGGGTTGACGGACAGCACGAGAGAGAGTATCCTCGTCTAGCGACGTCAGCTCGCGAAGTCAAGCGAGCACGTTCGGAAAAAGAGAAGTGCCGACATCCGCGTACAACAGTGTACGAGACACGCTAGTCAACGAGCGAAGCAATGGCAAAAGGCGCTCGCTCTTCGCTGCACTTCTGAAACATTGTTTTGGAGTTCGGCTTTGCAACCTCGTGTGTGGCTTTGCCTGTCTGACAATGAGCACGATGATGTTTGCCGGTCTACGCTCAACATGACTGACGGCGCTATACTCTTGCTTGTGATCGCCGATCCGTACAGATATCCTTCCAGATTGAGTTCAGGGATCCAAGGACAAGCCCGCCAAGCAAGAGCTTCAAGCACGCCCAGTCCTGGTACCAGCAATGAGTCGCACACCTTGCTTGCTGGACGTAGCGCTGGTCGGGCCAGACAAGCCACTCCGCTCTCCTCGACACTGCAGCGCGGAACGCAGGGGTCTAGACACGGATCGACTGTGCTGCCCGAAACTCGGAAGACCGTCCGATATTTAGCGAAAATCGTACGACTTGCCAGAGGGATTGTCACCTTGACCGTTCGGAGGCCGAGCTGGGTTTGCCTTTGACACCACTGTCGGCGTCAGGATTCGCTGCCAAGAGGTGACCGCGGAGATCTTCGAAAATTGTCGTTTGTTTGTGGCTGGACTCTGGCATCAATAGCACGGAGCAAGACAGTCTCAGACACAGTCGAGGTAGTCCAAGGCGACGAGCAGGCCCGGCTGTCGATACACTCCACAACCACCGGCAATGCAAGGACAAGTCTGCTGCGAGACGCCAACGTGCTCACAATTCAACGCCACCTACGGTCACCCGGCAGGGGCAAGACATGTCACACGTCGTGCCACAAACTTCATTGCAATATGCTTGCGAAAAGTCTTTGGAAAGTCTGTTTGCTGTCTCTGAGTGAGGAAGCTTCGAAATCAATTTGCCTGCCGGAATCCGTGAGCGGAGTTGCACGCCCGAGACACAGGCACAAAGACGATTCATTGCTATGCCTTTCACCGAAGTGCTTTGAAAGTGAGACAATTTCTGGGCCGTCTTCCTCCTGCGTCCTTCGTGATTTCGGCTTTTCGTTTTTCTCCGCCCGAGAGGGTCGTCCTGTTGACATGTTGATCACCCGTCCCACCGCCGCCGCCGCGGATTTGCCATGGCAGACCTGTTCAAGCAGGAGATGGCTGGGCCACATGCATGGAGGCGTCGGGCAAAGACCAAGATCCAAATAGCGCAGACGGGGACGGCGAATGAATGACGCCTTTGGCGAGGATCAGCGCGAAAGCACGCCTACAGCGCCTCATAGACAAAGTCATGCGTTGTCGGCGGATGTGGCATAAACATCGCCATCGTTCTGGTGCCGACACGATTGGAGGTCTAATGAGTCGGTAGCGCCAGGCACATGCCGTGCCCGTGAGACGTTAGCGCGAGCAAAGGCGCACATCTAGCAGCAATGGACCCCTTTTCGACGTGCCACGCCTCACGCTTGATCGGCTGCAGTGTCAGTCTACCGCCTCCTCCAAGCGCTAGCGGGCCTAGCCTTTCCGCATACGGTACACGTTTTGGCGCTGCGAGTCCAGCGATTGATCTTTGAGGATGTGATTGCGTGCGAGAGACGCCCTTCAAGATGCGCATCGTCAAGCAGCGTTCTTGTGTGTACGCCCATTGTCTGCAAAGGCACCGTCGCTGGTGTCCGACTGTTACGATTTCCCTTCATGTGGCTTCCCTGTCTATGCCGCAGAAGCGTCGGAAGCATTGCGACGCCTTTTCCTTGTTTGTGAGCCATTCCCAGGAGTGGTGGGAGTCTGACCTGTCATCGAGGCTGATGCGTTGTTGTTGACGGATCTTTGGCGTCGACGAGCGGCTCGGGGGCTGTCTGCAGCTGCATCGATCTGGTCGAAACTACCGTCAGTGACTGCTTCGAGCTTCTTGCTCGTAGGAAGCAGGGTCTCTTCCTCGTCGTCTGATTCGCTACCACTGCTTGCTTCAGCAATTTCCGCCGCCCGATTCGTCTTCATCTGTCCGTTGTCCTGTCGTGGATCGTTGACTGGCTTGCCCATCGTAAGTCGTAACCCAACGATGCCGTTCTTCTCCCTGCCATTGAATGCTCCCTTGATTTTGGCTCGGCACACCGGGCATTGGCCAGCCAAAGGATCCGGCTTACTCCTTCCCCTTCCGCCACTGGTACCACCACCGCGAGAGCCCCCTGCCCCACCTCCACCTCGACCGTGTCCTGCTCCGGGCGATGGTCCTGCTGGACCTGCGCCACCACCATGGCCTGGTACCGCAGGGTTCAAGGGGCCGCCTCCGCCCGATGCCGCTCCGAATGCGGCTGCGGGAACAAAGGAAGAAAAGAGTCCGCCAAAGTGAAAGAGAGATGCTTCCTCTTCCATCGCCCCACGCTGGACAGCTTGAGTCTTGAGAGCTTGGAAAAGGCATTCGCCGCAGAAGAAGTGACCGCAGGGAGTCACGCAGAGATTTGTGGGAGCATCAAAGCAGATGGGACACGTGTAGGTCGAAAGCAGTGGGTGTTCGATTGGCGGAGGCTTGGATCGAGGCGGCGATTTGGTGGGCATGGCCAGATTGGAGGAGCGTAATCGCTGGTCCGTGATGGGATGATCGCTTCTAGGAGGAGGCGGTGGCGACGGTGCCGTCTGAGCGGAGACCAGGGTAAAGCTGCCGTCGGGATCCGAGTATGCTACTGAATCCGCGGGTCTCACAATTGACATTGGCCGTGTCAGAAACTCTCCTGTACGCGGGTCGGCGCTGACACCAGCTCTTCGGACTGTTGACCCACCCGCAAGCAGGACAGATTCAGCCGGCCTACCAGGCAGTGGCGGAGGGGAGAAGAGTCCATCGCGCGGGATGGAAGGCGACAGTTGTGCTCGTCGAACGTCAGCCACCTCGAAGAAGTCAGTAGGAGGTGGTCTGATCACGGGATTTGTGGGCCACTGTGCTACGAATCCGTCGTCGTCGTCGTCATCATCATCATCATCGCCGTCCTCGGAGCTGTCGCTACTGATCACGATCAAGTCGCTTGCATCTGCCGTATGTCGCGTGTGAGTGCGAGCTGCCGACATGTGCATTGTGCCGGTATTGGAGGAAGACGCAACGGCGTCTCGAGATGCTGATCGACCAGCTCGAAACAAAGGACGAGACGACGGCCCGGCACTAGGATCGCGCGCAATAGCGTCAGGAGGTTGTGCAGGGGATGCGGATCTGCTCGTCAACCCCGATGAAGCTATGCTTCTCCCTCTCGAGGAGGCTCGACTCGACGAGCGAGAGCCTGCCACGATGGTGGGCCGCGGCAAAGGAGGCTCAGGATTCATTATGTCCGAGGTCGCCGAGTTGCAGGCAAGGAGTCTCGTCTATTGGCCTCGTGCACGTCGAAGCTGTGCTGAGACCTGATGAGGTTTTGCTATCTGAAGGCGGGGCGGGCTCAGCTACCGTGATGGGAGTTTCTGAGTTTGGACATGCTTCCGGTTCGTACGTTGGACTTTTGTTCAGCGTCGAAGTATGTCGCGGTGATGCGCAGCGATGGAGGTGCGCGATGGTGGCACCATGCACCGACTTGGTGTATGCGCAGAGGAAAGAGAGGTCGATGCACAAAGGTGGAAGAAGGATGGAGGAAGGATGAATGCATGCTTCTTGAAGCAGGACCCTGAATTCCAGCTCGACTGAGCCTTTGACGTGCGCTGCGCAGCATGCACACGTCCTGCTGCTTTTTTTGTCGCATCAACACCTCCACTTGTCACATCGGGGAGTATCGTGTCGGATTGCCAAAAAGATCGGCCCGATCGGATCAAACACTCGACGACATCTCCATTCTTCGTCACCTTCTCGCTCGAATGGGCTGCTCTGTAGCTGCCGTTGCTCGAAGATTCCGGCTGTTGACTCGGTGGAACTCCGAAAGCTGTATAAAGGCTCCAACGCCCCAAGTTCAACACGAACAGTGAACACAGCCTCGGTTTCAAAGAACCTTCTTTTCTCGTCAGGTTTGAACCTAAGCTACGATGAGGATATGGGATAAGGACAAAATCTGCTCGCTTCCTGTGCTGCGCTCCTACGGTCTTCGCGAGAAAGTCGAGAGATCTGACCATGGAAGCAAAAAAGAAAAGCTTGGCGAAAACGTGTCGATGTAAGCTGCCCGCTGAGACTCAAGTACGAGAGCGCCAAGACTTTTTTTCGAGGGTCAGACGCTGGACATAGCCCTCGCAGCCACTTTATGAGCTTTGCATCTCGAATTAGAAATTTGGCGCTCTGCTGTCAGTCACTCGACAGCGCGATCTCACACTCTGGTACCTCTCATATGGTGTAGCGGCTGTGCCTTTGTTGCCAGCCGGTCAGCGGCACAAGGTTAGAAATCAGGAAATTCCAGACGATGGCACTGTTCACGCGATGAGAAAGCAGCAGCCGAGCCACGGAAGCTTTGGAATTGGCAATGACGCCGCTGCTGCATAAAAACGCGAGAAATGCAAGTTCCCGCTCGCGATGCGGACACAGCCTGCTGTGCTGCTTTGATCCGAGTGTCACTTTCGCCAACGGTGGACCCCGTGCGCCAAGGCAGCATAGAGAAACAAGTGTCAACTTTGTCGTCGTCGGATCCTGCTACATCTTGACTACACTCCACCATCCGCTAACCACGTCGGTACAATCACGGAATTTCCGCTGCTATCGACATCACACACATACGCCATGGGCAAGAATCAATCGAAGCTCTCGCCGGAGCAGCTCTCGGACCTGCAGAAGAACACCTACTGTAAGTCGATGGTCTGACCTCTATGCTCGATTAGAAGTTCGCAGCTGATCACAATTCTTTCACTTTGCATCTTACTTTGATCGTCCACCTTCTTGTACGCCTTTCTGACCTTTGTATTGATTTGCGGCGCCTGCAGTCGACAGGAAGGAGCTGCAGCAATGGTACAAGGGCTTCCTCAAGGACTGCCCTTCCGGAACGCTTGACAAGCAAGAATTCTGCCGTATCTACAAGCAATTCTTCCCGTTCGGCGATCCATCCACGTTCGCAGAATACGTGTTCAATGTCTTTGACGAGAACAAGAACGGCACCATCGACTTCAAGGAGTTCATTTGCGCACTCAGCGTCACCTCGCGAGGAAGGCTCGACGAGAAGCTACGATGGGCATTCCAGCTCTATGATATCGACGGAGACGGTACCATCACCTATGACGAGATGCTCAGTGAGTAGGAGGCGCTCCTCTCTGCTACACGATGCAGGCGTGAAACACAGACAACTAACCTGACTCCTTTTTTCCAAATTCATCGCCCGCTCCACAGCCATCGTGAGGAGCATTTACAAGATGACTGGTCAGATGGTCAAGTTGCCAGAGGACGAGGACACACCGGAAAAGGTAAGCAGGCCCTTGACAAGACCTGCACTGGTCCTTATTGCAGAGCATAGCTGATACTTGGCTCGGCCCTCGTACCCTTTGAATTTGGTGCAACAGAGGGTGGACAAGATCTTCCGCATGATGGACAAGGACAAGAACGCGCAGCGTAAGTTCACACTTCGTCGTCGAGAGGCTCACAATCCTCCAGAGTCATCTATGCAGAAGCTGACTGGTTCTTGCTTGCTCCTCTCCGCTACGATGTCAACAATGCGATCTTCCCTGATCTTGACTATATTCGCTCTTTCATCTTGTCGCTCTCTACCGCAGTCTCGTTCGAGGAGTTCCAAGAGGGAAGCAAACAGGATCCCACCATTGTGCAGGCGCTTTCGCTCTACGACGGCCTCGTCTAGATGCAGAATCCTCCCCCGAACGACAACGTCGATGGACGAAGCATCTACCCTGTAAATACTGTATTCAGCCAATCAACTCGTGGACTAACATGACTGCGCTCACTACTGTCAATGGAGGCTCGCTGGAAGGAACAACACTGTGATCAGCTGGTCAGGCAGGTCAGGAAGATGACCATGGGGAGCCTCGTAAACCGTAAAGTGTCGTCCAAGTCCCATGGCAAAGCTGCTTGATCTCGTTGCGTCGATGGGCAACCTCAAGCTGTAACCTGATCTTGTTTTAAACTTACAATGTTACGCCTCTGTAAAATTCAAGCATATCTGAAAATCTGCAATTTTGATCTCTCTCGGACGTGAAGCCCGGGTGAGGCTTTCAACCCGGCTGATCCGTGAAATCGCGCTCGTCTGCTCCGTCGCTTTTGTAAGAGGCCGAGAACCGACTCATCCGAAAGTGACAGAAGCCAACAGGACAGCAGCGGCGCATTGCTCCACCCCGGAATGGTGCACAAGCTTCGATCTGCATTCGCCGCTTCACCTTCTTCTGAACCACAATCGTGCCCAACCTTTGCCACATCTCGCAACCACCACAACCATCATGCGCGCATCTCTAGTCAACCAGCTCAGGGTGCTCGTACCCGTCAAGAGGACCATCGACTATGGTAAGTCTGCCTGCGTGACTGCCCGCTCGGATTCGAGACTTGACTGACACAGAGCCTGCTCCTGCATCCTCGTTTCGCTGAACGCCGCCTCACTCGGCGATCGCAGCCGTCAAGATTCGTGTCGCATCCGACGGCAAGGGTGTCGATCAAAATGTCAAGTTCAGCATGAACCCGTTCGATGAAATCGCAGTAGAGGAGGCTGTTCGCCTGCGTGAAAAGTACAAGGACGCCATCACCAAGATCGTACGTATCTGACCTCAGTTCAACGCCGTTTGTGCGACCGCTTTGCTGACTCGATCTATCTGCTCTGCTCCGCCCTCCTCTTGTTCTCGCATAGACGGTTGTATCCGTGGGACCACCCAAGACCGCCGATGTGCTCCGAACTGCTCTCGCTATGGGCGCCGACGACGCCATCCACGTTGAAGTGCCCGACAAAGCCGTCGCCAACCCTCTGGAGCCACTGGGCGTATCCAAGATTCTCAACGAGATCGTCAAGAGGGCAGGCGAGGAGGAGGAAGTCGGGCTGATCATCATGGGCAAACAGGCCATCGACGACGACGCCTCGCAAACCGGACAGATGCTCGCAGGTCTGCTCAACTGGCCCCAAGCCACATACGCCAGCAAGCTCGAATTCCCATCGGGCAAGCCAGAGAAGGGTGCAGAGGCCCAAGTGACACGAGAAATCGACGGCGGTCTCGGCATCGTCAAGACCAAACTTCCCTTCGTCATGACCACGGATCTTCGACTCAACGAGCCACGCTACGCATCGCTGCCCAACATCATGAAGGCCAAGAAGAAGCCGTTCAAGAAGTACTCGCTCAAGGATCTGGGTCTGGAGGACCAGGTCAAGCCTCGACAGGAGATTCTCAAGGTCGCCGAGCCTCCCAAGCGCGAGGGAGGTGCCAAGGTGGAGAACGTTGACGAGCTGATCTCCAAGCTCAAGGAGGCCGGACGCATCTGAAAGCTCAAAAGCAGTCGTCGTGTAGGCTTGATTGCAGCAGCGAATGGCAGGTCAGAGACGTCGACTGATGATTCACAGCATGAACCCACGGCAGCTACACAGACATGTCGATTGCCTTAATCTAGACTACTTGAAACCAGCAGCGCTTTGTTTGCCTTTGAAAGCTATTCAGCTTTAGAAGGTCGAAATTCGTGAGATGGATTCAGTAAGGAGCCACCACTTGGCTGTTGTCGTCGATCACGGACGTCGATGCCTGCCAGGTGAGAGCTAGTTGGAGCATGAGAAACGCTGAAAGATGAGCTTGCGCGGCTTGGGTTGCATTCGGACAATGGCACTCCGTGTTTGGTGCTGAGGACAGTCGATGCATGGTGGTGATACACGTGCTCTCAGCGGTTTGACTTGTTGTACATCGAGTCTTTGCGTACAAGGTATGGTGGTGCGGGATTTGAACGAGTCATTTTGCGACAGGACGCCAAATTCTGCGGGACGCCGGTTGAGCGCAATTTTGCTTGATAGCCGTTCTTTTTGGTTTTGAGAAGAAACGCTCTTGTCGAGATTCAACACGGACGACCTCCTTTACCGTATCACCCACGGACAACATCGCTGTTGCACCTTTTTCCCATCCCCACCAGCTCATTTCGGCGAGGCGTGGGAAGTCTCAACCTGAGTCGCCTGCTCCTAGCCCACTCTCTTCATTGCACGACATCGAGTCACAGCATCTCTCGGAACTGTCTATATCAGCCTTGCTCATCTCTCCAACGGACCTTATCACCGTAGCATCATCACCGAGCATGTCGACGACGGCCCCAACGACCTCCGCTACAAGTGCCGTCCATCCGAACGGCACTCCCCATCACACAGCAGACACCTTTCGCCCGCTGCTCAAAGCGCTCGCGCTCGCCGCTTCCGTCGACTCGCAATCCGGTCAACCCAACCACCCCTCAGGAACCTCGACGATCACGCACACACAACTCGAACAGATCCTTCAGCACCTCGCGGATCCCAACTTCACCTCCTCCCGAGAGAACCACGCCCAGATCGGTTCGGCCTTGACGTGTCTCAAGTTCTGTCGACTCGACATCCAGGCCGAGACGTTCGCTCTTGCGGCACGCATCTTTCTGGACTGTTGTTTGGATGTTCATGTTCCACCGCTCGATCGGGAGGCGGAAGAGTACGACTCTGGTGTCGAGTATCGTGGAACGCTGGATCTGGTAGGAACAGGTGGAGATGGGAAGGATACGTTCAATGTTTCCACAACAGCCGCTATGGTCGCGGCGGGTGTCAAAGGCGTAAGGGTATGCAAGCACGGAGCGAAAGCCTCTTCTTCAACCTCCGGTTCAGCGGATCTACTCATGTCCCTGGGTATCCCTCTACTCTCACTCCCAGCATCTCAACTTCCCGACGTCCTTCGGAAAAGCAAATTCAGCTTCCTATTCGCTCAACTCTACCACCCGGCACTAGCACCTCTCGGTCCCATCCGAAGATCCCTCGGCTTTCCCACCATCTTCAACGTCCTGGGTCCGCTGATCAACCCAGCCAAACCGCAACGCTGCATCCTCGGCGTACACAGCTACTACCTCGGTCGAATCTTTGCCGAAGCTTTGAGAAAGAGAGGAACGCAGCGTGCTTGGATCGTATGCGGACAGGAAGGGTTGGACGAGATCTCGCCTGCTGGCAAAACGGACGTTTGGGAGTTGAATGCAGGTGAGATCAAGGAGTTCACCATCGAACCGAAGGACTTTGGGTTGGAGAGTCATCCGCTGGAGCACGTGGGGAGTCATTCCGCCGACGAAAATGCTGCCATCGTACTCAAGATGTTCTCTACACCGGATTCGAGCACCTTGCAACACGAGCCGCTCGACTCCAATCTCGCGCTGGATCCCCGGGACTTTGCCAACTTCGCACCGGAAACGCTGGTCCACGTCCGTTCGCTACCCACCATCCCTCGAGGCGTCAGGCTGCAAGCCGTCAAGGACTACACCCTGCTCCAAACCGCTGCATTGCTGTACGTAGGTTCGTACGCATCCTCCCTCAAGCAGGCGACAGACCTCGCAAGACGCAGCATCGAAAGCGGTGCTGCACTCAGAGCGCTCGAGACCTTCAGGGACGAATCCAACCTGGCCATCGTCGAAGGCGAAAAGCAGGAGCAGAGCAAGAAGGAGAACAGGGAGAACAGAAAGAGCATCGAAGAGACGGTAAAGAACCAGGATCAGTACAGTTATCTACCAGAGATCAGGCAGGAGGTATCGGTCGGTACCGACGATTAGCATCCTTGCTCTCCCGGCTCATCACTCTCTCCACTCACATCATCCCCTGTTCCGCAAGCCATCTTGTCAAGATCATATAACTTATTCATTGAATCAATCTGTTTCATCACACCATCAATTCTCTCTTAGAAAGGAGCGTAAGCCTTGGGAGCCGCAACCCGCTCCAACCTCTCCAAATGACTCGCCCACAGAGCCCAGTCCAACCCATCCTTTCCGACCAACTTCAACTCGAGCTGCTTCAGCTTCTCCACCTCTGCCAACGTCTCTCCCGTCCCTGCCCCCAACTCCTTCTTGAGCTTCTGCACGCTCTGCAGCGCCAACGCAAACCGCTTGTGCAGGATCGACCATCGGACAAACAGCGTCCCGTACTCCTTCGCCTTGCTGTCCGCCGGGAAGTACGAGCGGTACACCTTCCAGCTCGACTCGAGCTCCTTGGTCGACGAACCGGAGCTCTCGGCTTGGGTCATGTACACCCGAGTCTTGCGGTTGAGCGCGAGGATGAACGCCTTCTTCTTCTCCTCCATCTGCTTGTTGTGTTTCTTCTCTTCGTCCGTCTGCTCGGAAGCGGAGGGCTTTTGAGTGGCCAGCCAAAGTTTCAGCTCGGTCTCGTCAATGTGCGAGAGGATCTGGTCGGCGGTGGTCACGACTTGCTTTTGCTTGTCTGCATCCTTGTCGTCGGCATCGAGGGCTTCCAGTTTGGCCACCGGCGCACCGAGGAACTTGGGATAGTCAGAGATCAGCTTGTCCATAAAGTCGAGCTTCTCCTTCGGATCCTTGATCTTCTTGGCTGTGGCGGTCAGCAGCTCCGGGATTTCGTTCTCGTTCTTCCCCTGAGCAGCGCCATCGTCCGATCCTTCATCAGCGTTCTTGACCGCAGGAGGAACAATGTATCGAATCTGACCTTTGCCCTCCGCAGCGAATCCGAACGTTCCCACCAAAACATCACCCGGCGACGCCTCCTTCGGCACCGCATCGCCCTCCAAATTCAGATCCAGCGTCAACACGATCCTCTCGCCCGGATGCAGCTTCACTCCGGCATACTTCGCCGGCGCAGCCTCCGAGTGCAAATCCACATGGTCGTCGTACAGCTTCAACGCCGCCGAATCCGGTTTAGACAGCTTCTGATCCACCATCAGCGTCACATTCTTGAGCGACTCGAGCACCTTCATGCTCTCGTTGAGCAGCTGGGCCTTGAGCACGTAGTCGCCCTTGGGCAGCTCGATCTCCTTCTTGTACACATCGCCAAAGTGGACGCGCTTCTTGCGCAGATCAAACAGCTGCGTCAACAGCGGCACGCTCGAGTCGTACAGGTGGTTGCCCAGCGCAGGGAACGAGTAGCTGAGCTTGTTCGACTCCTCCTTCGCCGAGATGTTGTACGTGGTCACGAGCTCGAACATGTGGTTGCCGCTGGGTTGGAGGTCTCGCGGTGTCGAGAGCGGTCGGATGGTGGACGATGATGGACGGTGGAACGTTCGACGAGTGTCAAAGGTGATGCTGGGCTTGAAGTCTTCGATGCGTACGGTGGATTGGCACTCGATCTTTGCGTGACCCTGACCACCGATGAGCGTCAGCTCCTGGCGTCCGCTGGCAGGGACAAGCGAAGCCGTGATGCCGTGGAACTCGATGTCGAGGTCGAGATCAAAGGCCGACTTGTTGGACCAGAATTGCGCAGAGCAGACTTCCATGGTCATGCCACCGCGCACGTTGAACTTCTTGGTCACAGGCTCGTTCTCCTGCAAGGCGAGGACGAAGGCCTTTTCGACCTCGCTGAGACGTTGAAGAGGCTCGAGCTGGACACAGTGCAGCCAGAAGCGGGCGCTGGTGCCGGCGGACGAGTGATTGGAACTGCGCACAGTGAGCGAAGCCCACGTGGCACCCTCGGGCACAGAAATGAAGCGTCGTTCGATCTTGCCAGCCTCGAAGCGGATCGTGTCGAACTTGACCGTAGGCGAAGGGAACACCTCGGGCTTGGCGACCGTCACAGGAACGTCAAAGAGCTTGTGTCCAGGTTTCTCGGTGTCGTACGCCTCGATCCATGCATGGTGGAGACCAGGAGCCAGGTCGGTGGGGTCGACCCTGACTTCGAATGTGCGACCGTTGCCGCCCAGGAGGAGGAATTCGGGCACCGAAACCCAAGGCTTGGTGGCAGCAAGCGCGCATCTGAGCTCGAGGTTGAACGCCTTTTCGGTCTCGCCCTGCTTGAAGGTGGGTCGCACGGTGACGTTGGTCTGCTGAACGCTATGCGTCTCGTCCTTCTCGCGGAGGTAGATGCCTCGCTTGTCCATGCGACCCAGCGCCTTGCCAGCGCGGGTGACACTTACGCGGTACTCTGCATCCTGCTCGACACGATCCTTGTTCTGCACAAGATAGTCCCAGGCAGAGTCTACGCTGATGAAGGGTACGCCGAGCGGATCCTTGACGTCCTTGCCCGTGGCGCGGACAGCGTTGAAGACGCGAGCAGGCGTGATGGGAATCTTCTGAGCCTTAAGACCGGAGAGGAGGAGGGCGATGGAACCGCAGGCATTGGGCGAGCTCATCGAGGTTCCGTTCATAAGCTGGGTCGATTGGAGGCAGTAGCGAGGAATGGAAGTGATGGCAGCACCGGGGGCGTAGATCGAGACACCACGGTCACCGTCCGAGGTGGGACCACGGCTGCACCAGGTGGTGACACTGTCGGGAACACCCTTCTCGACGAGGGCGTACTCGGCCTTCTGCATAGCACCTGCGTTTACGTAGGCACCGACGCTAAGCACCGATGAGGTGGTACCACCTGGTTGACCTACCGTGGTGAGCGCGGGACCATTGTTGCCGGCACTGCTGACAAAGAGAACATCGCGTTGACGGACGACGATATCGCGGAGAGCCTTGGCAAACGCGCCCTTGTCTTCGGCACCGAAAGCGCCGTCCTCGCCGTAGCTGAGATTGGCAATGTCGCACTTGGTGTCAATGAGCGCCTGCGCCGAACGAAGCATAGCCTGACCTTGTTCCATGCTTCCGAGGCGGGAATCGCCAATTTTCATGCTGACAATCTCGCATCCGGGAGCGACACCGTTGAGCTCGGGCTGCTCATCATGGCGAGCGCCGACGATGCCAGCGACGTGGGTACCGTGACTTCCTGCCACGGTGACGAGGCTGAGGAGGTTGCCGTTGTCTTGGATGTTGACTGTATAGGTGAGGAGATCCTGTTGGCCAAAGCTCTGCCACTTGCGCTCGATGCGGAAGTCGGTGATGGGCTCGACGTCAGTGAGGTCCAAAGTCTGAAGCTCGAGGGGCTTGAGAATGTCCTGTGGCTGGCCGGTGGCAGGATCGTGGGTTTCACCCTCGCCTCCGCCAATAATAGCGTACCAATGTTTGCCATTGTGGAAGACGATGGCTTCGATGAGGGGGCCATCGTCCTTGTAGGAAGCGGCGAGATCCTTGAGCGCTTGAACGCGGGCCTTGATCTCATCCTTGTAAATCTTTGCGTTGTCGGTGGGAGCGCTCTTGTCGGAGCCTGAGCTGGCATCTTCGGACGACTTGGAGGCAGAGGGGAGGTCAAGGGCGTTGAGCTCGCTCTGAGCCTGGCAGAGAAGGGCTTGGTGGGAGACAAGGAAAGCCTTCTGCCTTTCTGCAGAGCGACGGGATTTGAGCTCGCCTGGCCAGAGGTCGTACGCCTTCTTGAAACCAATCTTCCACTCGCCCTTGGGATTGGACACCTTGGAGGAGACACGAATGGTCCTGCCGGTGAAAGGCGATGTGAATTCGATGTGTCCCGAGCTGCTGGCGCTGGTGCCATTTACGGGTTCGATGGGTTGGAGGGGAACGTCACCTGCGCCTGTGCAGTCGATGACGTCGACGACCTTTCCTGGCTGATTGAGACCGATGGCAGCAGGGTCTACGCCAGTGTCAAGGATCGCCACTCGCACATTACGGCCATCGTATTCGGGATACTTGCGAAGGAAGCTGAGCGCGTCTGTGGTGTCTTTGGGCAAGAGACCACCAAGCGGGAAGGGCTCGCTCGGAGCGGCACGAGTAGTAGGCATGACGGAGGGAACGTTGTCTACAGCCGAGGTGGTGGCCTGTATACGGGATGTCGAGGACTGGAAACGAGCGAAAGTGTGACGACCTGGCGTTGGAGCGATGCTGCGGGCGAAGGGGGATGCTGCTGAAGCCAAGGATCGATGGAACGCTGCGGTGCGAGCCTTGTCACGAAGCAGACGTGGAAGAGCCAGGCTGCGAGGCAGAAGTATCATGCCCCAAGCCACGATGCTGTGTATCGATTGGAGTCCGAGATAGCAGCGAAAGCCAGATGCGACGATGTGTGTGATGGAGAGAGAGAGAGAGGAGAATGAGAGTTGGTAGTGTGTGTTGCATTTGTCAACCCGGTTCGGCACTTTGCCGAAAAGGGCCACGACAGCTTTCCGAGGCTGATCACGATTTTCAGAACCTGTTACACCTCTGTAATCCAAACAACCCAAATCGAAAATCCACAATCGTCGGGACTCGCAATTTGTGACTTCAAGAAATTTCGGAAGGCAGAAAAAATGCAAAATGAGAGAAGCGCAGCGAGAAGAGAGTGAAATTTCTTGAGAAAGACCCTTTGGGGAGCTTCTTCCCCGGCTGCTGGCTTCGACTGTCCTACCACCACACACACCTTCTCACGTCACCCAGATGCCGCCAAAGAGGTACTTTGAGCAGGAAGAAGCTGCTGCACAGCCGGCCGTCGCTTCCTCGTCTGAGGGCGCAGCGGCTGCACCAGTAGCGACGCCAAGCCACTCCTCCGCGAAGAAAGCCACAAAGAGCAAGGTCAATGCGACCCTCTTCGTCTCGAGGTTGCCATACACTGCCACCAGCACCGACCTACAGACTACGTTCAGCGAAATCGGTCCATTGAAGCGAGCCTTTGTTGTTATCGACCAGGCCACCAAGAAGTCCAAAGGTGTGGGTTACGTCACCTTTGCCATTCCCGAGGATGCCACAACCGCCCTCGAACAGCTGCAGGGAAAGTCGCTCGATGGTGGCAGCAGGAAGATTCAGATCACATTTGCCGACCAGAAGGATCCAACCGGAGCTAAGCGTCCCACCACTAAAGCAGACCCCGACTCACCTTCCTCCTCGAAGCGTCCACGTACCGAGACAGCCAAGCCAGCGCGCGCCAACGGCCAGGTCCAAGAGAAAGATGCCGATGCCGTTCGCACCGTCATCCTTTCCGGCTTGGCCGGTTGCTCTCCCGCTCCTGACTCCAAGCAGATCTATAAGCGAGCCCGAAAGATCGGCGATGTCGACAACGTCATCTACCCTTGCACCTCTTCGTCCAACCCCAACGACGTCGCACACGTCGTTTTCCGCACTCCGAATCACGCCATGATTGCCGTCGAAAAGCTTCACGCTCACATCTTCAAGGGAGTCCAGGTCAGCGCAATTCTCAAAAAGAGAGCCGACAATGCCGCCAAGATCGCCGCCCACATGCGTCCAGAGACACTTGCAAAGAGGGAGAAGATGCGTCAGGACGTCGAGAAGAACAGCGGAAAGGGTACCATGCCCGTGTTGCTCTCAGAGATCGATAAGTCGAGCAGGCTCATCCTTCGCAATCTGCCGTTCGATGTCAACGAGGCTGATTTGCGCTCCATCTTTCTGCCATTTGGCCCCGTGTACGAGATCACCATTCCCAAGGCCAAGGCCAAGGAAGGCGCTGCTGAGGTGAATGCAAAGGCCGTCAAGGCAGAGGAGGCAGAATCGCCGGTTGAGTCTGATCAAGATGCAAGCGACTCGGAAGACGATAGCGTAGGTGCTGTTTCCGATGACAGCGAGTCGGATGCTGACGAGGATGCTGACAAGGACGCTCAAGACGATGAAGACGAGGATCAGAACAGCGACGATGGCGACGAGAACGAGATCGAAAGTGTCGCCGAGGATGCAGTGGCTGAGGAAGAGCCTGAAGCAATTTCGACCTCCTCCAATGACGACGCTGCATCGTCTGAAGATGCCGAGGCAAATGCAGACGCAGCGGCGGATGCTGCTGACATCGTCGTCAAAACCGAAGACGATGACGATGCCGGGGTTCTCAGTACGCCCACCGCTCCAGCCGCAACCCCGTCAGCACCTTCCAAGCCAGCAGCCGAGAAAGGTCGTGGTTTCGCTTTCGTCTGGATGGTCTCGCGTAACGACGCCGCCCGCGCCATCGAGGCCGTCAACGGCAAGCCCATCCAACACGGTGCAGCCGAGCGTGCAGCCTACAAATCCGCTCTCGGCTCCCGCGGTCGTCGTTTCGCCAAGGCTGCTCTCGACCGTGTTCGTGCCAATGCTCAGCCCGAACGAGCCGTCGCCGTCGACTGGGCGCTCAGCAAGAAGGACTACGAAGCCAAAGCGGACGAGTCCGAAAGCGAAGAAGACGCTGAAGACGCCGACGGCCAAGATGCAGACAGCGCTGATGAGGACGACGCTTCGGAACGACCTCAGCTTCCCGCACCCGAGGAGGGCACAACCCTCTTTGTCCGCAACTTGCCCTACCAAGCCACGGAGGAAGAGCTCCGCAACCTGTTCCGCACCTTCGGACCGCTTCGCTATGCCAAGATCACCATGGACAGGTCCACCGGCCGAAGCAAAGGTACAGGTTTCGTATGCTTCTGGCAAGCCTCCTCCGCGGACGCCGCTCTAGCACAAGCAAAGATCATCGAACGGGAATCGGGCGTTTCAGGTTCCACTTCCGCTTCGGTCGCAAACCAAAAGAACCCTTTCGCCATGCCTTCCGTGCTGACGGCTGATCCAGCAGCTCCACTCACGGCATCCCTGAACCTGCACGGACGAGTGCTCAACGTTATCCCCGCCGTCGCGCGCGACGAAGCCTCGCGACTCGAAACCAGCGGACGCAAGGAACGCGAAAAGGGAGACAAACGAAACACCTGGCTTTTGCGCGAGGGCGTGCCTTTCCCCAACTCTGACTTCGCCGCTAAGCTCTCACCGAGCGAGGTGGAAAAGCGTCTCACATCGTTCCAAGTTCGAAAGGCGCAGATGGGCGCCAACCCGTCTCTGTTCATCAGCAAGACTCGTCTGTCTATCCGATCCCTGCCACTCTTTATGTCGGACCGAATGCTCAAGCGACTTGCCATTCACGCTATCAAGACGTTCTCCGCTGAAGTGCGATCCGGTGCACGAGCGGATCTCGATGCGGACGAAAAAGCGGATCGAACGCTTTCCGCTTCTGCCGAAAACCGTAAGCGAAAACCCGGTGAACGACCGACACCGGTCGTCCAGAGCAAGATCGTTCGACAGCACGATCGAATCGAAGCCCTGACCGGATTGGGCAAGAGCAAAGGATACGGATTCTTGGAGATGAAATCGTTCCACGATGCATTGAAGGTGATTCGTTGGAGCAACGGCAACAAAGCCGTCGGTAAGCTGTTGGTTGAATGGTGGAAGGACGATCTGTCGCAGCAGGTGGACCGAATCGCCACCACGATTCACACCAAAACGCAGACGCTGGAACAGATGAGGACCGGCGAAGAAAAGGAAAAGCTCGCAGAAGAAGTCGCCGAACTCACCACGAGACGACAACGCTTGCGAACAAAAATCGCCGAACTCTCCGAAAACGCAGATGCCGGCGAGGGCAAGGAGCGAGGTGGAATGCTCATGATCGAGTTCGCCATTGAAAACGTCGTCACGACTAAGAAGAGAGCGGACAAACTCAAAGCCATCAAGGAATCCGGTGAAAGGCGAAAAGCTAGGGAAGAACAGGAAGAGCTCTCCAAGCAGCAGCAGGCGGAGGAGAAGAAACGCGAACTTCAAGCTGCGAGAAAGATCCAAGCTGATAAGAACAAACCGAAAGGTTTCGCTCACGGTGCTGTGATTGGGAAGAAGAGGAAGGAGAGGAAGGCTAGACGTGGTTAGACGGTTTCTCACCGATTCGAATGTTATCTTGTCAATCGGATACTCGACGTTTGTTACAACGACTTTGTACACTGAACCGCTCCGAGGCTGTATATCCACGACCTTCGGTTTTGATGAGATTATAAACGAAAGCAATCATATTAAGAGAATCACGATCACCACCATCCCGGTCCCGTCCCTGTTTCAGGGCCTTCCTTATCCGCTGCATCGATGATCAACCTGAACTCTCCACCGACACCTTCGGGCATAAGATCGAGCGCCAGCATGCGCCTTTCCAGCCCGTCATCCGTACCGAGGTGTTCCCTCACCGACACTGCTGCTGCTGCTGATCCTAGTATGTTGCTGATGACGACGCCCTGGGTGAACATTTTGTTGTAGTCCAGATAGAGATGTACTGTGCCCGGCTGAATGATGGTTGCATGGAGCGAAACCTGCCGTGACTCTGGGTTGCAGGAGAGGTATTGGAGTGCGATCCTGCCCTGTCGGTCGATCAGCACGGGAGGCACTCCGAATGTCATGAGCATGTCTCTGAGACGCATGGTGCTCTTGGGAAGCTCGCTGTGTAGGGTGGTCAGAATGTAGTTGGGGATGGCAGCCGCAAGATCGACGTGGCCGATGTAGGTGATGTCGCAACCGCCGTCGCGGCTCTCGAGGTAGAAAGCGGCCTTGAAAACCTTTGCCCTGACGCAACCCTCGACTTCTGCCGGGATGCCTGGCACTTCGTCCAAGCTCTGATAGCCGAGGATCATGTTGGTGGTGGTGAAGTCCGGTATCCTCTGCAGGTTGCCCGCAGCGTCCCAACAGCGAAGCGCCTGGATGCCACAAATGTCTCTGGGTTTGTAGATAGGTCCGATGCCACGCCAGACGAGGTAGAAGAGGAACTCGTGCATAGAAAAGGAGCGCATGATGTGGGCGGACTGAACACGCGTATCCCACATCATTCGGAAGCCGGTCATTCGGATGCCCGTAAACACCTCGAGTGGAGTCAATGCGGTGGCATGGGTCTTGCCGCGAAACATGGGCATGACGGAGAAGGCATCGTCCTGCTTGCGTGGGTAGATGGCGATGTCGCAGCCGTTGGTGGAGCCTCGTTCCTCCCAGCCGCCCTCGGTCTCTTGACGTAGTGTCAATAGCATGTTCATGAGTTTGTTCGAGACATCTTGCCATTCGTTCTTCCAGTATCCATTTTCGGCGGGGCGTTCCGGGATGATGGCGACATTGCCGGGAGTGGCCATCTTGTAGGGTTGCGACTGTTCCGCGTCTGTGGCAAATGCTCCTGGTTGTAAGTTCGATGACAATGTGGTTGCGCTGTGCCAATGTGAGCATGCGCACAGGTGTTATTGGACCGTGGATGAAGGAAGCGGAGCTCTACGCTGCTAAAGTGACATGGTCGACCCCGTGGTGCGCGCTTTACTGCAATGGTGGCAGGCGGAAGGAGAAATGCGAGCAAGTGCAGCAGTGAAGGCGGAGAAGCCGAAGGAGGAGGACGCTCGGTATGGTGTTCGCAAGGCAACCCAGTCGAACGCAAAATGCACCGTAGATCTGTGCCGTCGGAGATCGTTGTCTGTGACTGTACAGTCCTGTCAAGGCACATATCCGACGAGCATGTCGCTTAGCTGTTTGGCGTTTGCACAGAAACGCCGTGGGAACAAGGCAATCAGTCTGGAATATCAGCTCACTTTTTCCCTCATCCACCCAAAGCTTCTTTTTGTTCGAACCGGCGTGGACCGACTCTGCCTGTTGGCAACAACGCCCTCGAAAAAAGTGCGGAGAAGAAGCACGAGCCAGGAGCGTGGATGTGAGTTTGCGGTACGACAAGTTAGAGTGCGTCGCACCGCCACTTTCAACTCGAACGCGTGCATTTTCGCACAGTCTTCTCGGTGACAAGAATCGATGTGAGGCGGCTAAAAGGTAAAGAAGGTGCGCGTGCACTTTACCCGAATTGCTGATCTGACCTCGGAGCGGTTCAAATGCGCGCTTGGCACTCTATCGCCCCACTTCGCCCTACGCCCTCACTGCTCACTGAGAGAAACAGGAAAGGGTGCTGAGCTCTCTCTCCGATCTGGGCAGAGCTGCAGATCATTACAGATTCGGCAAGACCGACACAAAATGAAGCATGTACAGGATCAATGCGACTGGACCTCTGCATCTTCGTCCCTCTGCAGCTTGCGTTCTGCTACCTTAGAGTAACTTAACCGCGAATAGGCGATGCATGTCATCTACCTCCTGAAAGGGATCTGATCGGAATCGGGCGTCTCTCCTCTAATGGTCTGCTCGAAACAGCCAAACATTTCCCCCTGTCGGCTAGTCCAAACCAGGGTCCACATCAATGGCATTTCCAGATCGAGATTACACAGCAGCAGCACGCTCTGGCAGCGATGACTTGGCGAAAATTGAAAGCTCGAATCGTGTGGAGAAACTGGACGCTGTTTGTAATCGCCGGTTCGTTGATAGCTTGTTTGTACATCACAAAGCGGCGCTTCGTACCTTGTCGCCTCGCAACCGCTCCTTCCCTTCCTTCGCCATACACGCTTCTACCCATTCTAAATCCTCCGGATCCCGAGAACTTGGTTCTTGAAGCTTTGCATTCTCCTGCTTATCTGCACAGCCGGCCGCTCGGCGTTTGGAGCCATACACTCGCTTCCCATGCGACCGCTTCGAGGCGAGGAGCAAGGTCTCCTAGCCCGATCGCACGATGGCCCCGACTCACCGCTTCTCACACCATCGCACGAGGATGGTCCAGCTGAGCCGCTTATAAAGACGGGCGTCGAAGGTGCACCCGCTTGGGAACAGATGACGTCGAGACAGCGCACCTTTGTCTATCTGACCTTTGGCTTGCTCGGCATGGGCGTCCTATTGCCCTTCAACTCGCTCATCACACCCGCCGAGTACTTTCGCTCCTCGTTCGCTCGTACTCCCTACGCCAATACATTCAGCAGCTGGATCGTCGTGTCCTACAACGTCATCAGCATCCTCGTCGGCATCCACGCAACCGCTACCGGTGGCTTCGAACGGTCAAGCCCGCGCAGCAGGATCACGCTCTCTTCCACCGTCATCATCCTCTCGGTCTTTTGCTTTGCGCTCTCCACAAGAATTGGAGAACACAGCTCTCGTACAGGTCATCACACCGACACGCCCACTACAAGACCGACGAGCAACTCGTACTTTTACTTCACTCTGCTTTTAGGCGGCCTGCTCTCGAGTGCATGTGCTTACCTGCAGAACAGCGTCGTCTCACTCAGCACCGCGTTTGGCGCAGGTGGCTCCTTCATGGGCACCATGCTGGCAGGACAGGGCGTGGTAGGCGTTGGCATCAGCATCTTTGGCTTCGCCTCGGCCTGGTCGCAGCAATCAGTACCGGACGATGGCGCCTCTGCAGGTGGTCGAGCGGCGCAGGAGACGTCGCGCAGCATCGCACGCGCTGCTACCCTCTTCTTCGGCATGAACACTCTGCTCATGATGGGGGTGCTTGCTTCCTTCCTCTGGCTCACCAACACGCCCTTGTACACCCAGGTCATGGCCAAGCAGGTCGCAACCATCGACAAGATCGAAGACGGGCGCGAGGCGTCTTCCAGGCCGGACGATGAAGATCTCGAGGACCACCAGCCGCCGATGATGCAGAGCTGGCACTCTATCCGCTCAATCTCCCACCCTTCATATAGCTCCTGGCTCAAAAAGGTGCCGGGCTTTTACGGCCTGGCCCCGTCGACACGCGAATCGCTGCTGCGTATCTCGCTAGTCCAATCCAAGGTCAAGTGGGATTGCGCTGCAGTTGCCTACATTTTTGTCATTACGCTCAGCATCTTTCCCGCGCTCACATCATCGGTACAGAGCGTCTATACAGGAGCGTCGAAGTTCGGCTCCAGATCGGTGGATCTCACCTCGCCGCAGCTGTTTGTTCCGTTCCACTTTTTCCTCTTCAACCTCTCGGACCTCTTGGGAAGGTCCTTGCCAAGTCTGGTACCTAAGGCTTTGATACGCAAAGCTCGAGTCTTGGTGTCGCTATCGTTACTTCGATCGTTGTTTGTTCCGCTCTTTATGGCATGCAACGTCGTATCCACGAGCCAAAGGACGGGTCCCGTGAGCCGCGTCAACACAGGCACGCCGGATGGATGGCTTGGCGGGCTGATGCAATCGAGCGACGCACCCTTCTTCGGTCTGATGCTGTTGCTCGGCTTTTCGAACGGCCTCGTCAGCACCTGCATCATGATCTCAGGTCCTTCGAGAAGCAAGCTCGTCAATTCCAAAGGTGCGAGCGAGGGGCCCTTGGCAGCTACGCTGCTTTCCTTCTGGTTGTGTGTTGGGCTCGCGATCGGAAGCGGTCTCAGCTTTCTCACTGTCAAGTCATAGCATCAGCAACAGCCTTTCGTCACATACATATCTTCCTCTAGATTCATCTCCAGCCTCTGAATAGCATCTCCTCATTGTATGCTGCTTGCGGTTTGAAGTTGCGATGGTCAACAAGGTGATGTTGAGGAAAATGAGTCCGGATCAAAATTGCGCCGCCTGCCCCCTTGGTGACGCCGGCGCACGGTCCTCGATGGCTGTGCGGTGGATCGGCGGTGCATTTTCCGCGGCGGCCAACTCCACTTGAAACACCGATTCAGGCACGGAGCACAAGGTTCACTCCATCCAGTCCGAATGAGACTCTTGTTCTGTCACTTCGTATTCAAACCCATCATCTCCCTACCACACGCTTCGTTCCTCAGCGAAACTTTTTTTCCATTTCAGGACGCACGACAAACCAGCGCCAGAAGCATCGCATCAGACCCACCGGCTTGTCACGTTCGGGGTCGAGGCCGCACCGCCCTGCTAGTCCAAAATGACGGACGCACACCAGTCGCCCCTGCTGCTCCTCCCTCTCAAAACAACAGAGGAAGTCGACCTGGGCTCGGCAATCAAGTCTCTCATCGCAAACAGCTACGGTGAAGATCCTAAGAAGTACTCTGAACAGACATCGCAGCTCAACCGTGCACGTCAAGATGCGGTCAAAGGTGCTGCCTCGGATGCGACGGGGAGAGATCTCCTCTTCAAATGGTTTCACATGCTCGAGATGCTCGAACTTCGTTTTCCAGAGCTTCGAGTGCCTTTTCCTTGGAAGGATGCCTTCACACAGAAGGCCATTTCCCAGTCGAGCTTGGCGTACGAGAAGGCCAGCATCATCTTCAACATCGCTGCCACACTCTCATCGCTAGCCTCGACTCAGCCCCGCATGTCGGGCAACGCTGACGGTCTCAAACGTGCATACACTGCTCTTCGTCAAGCAGCGGGAATGCTGAGCTACATCAACGAAAACTTTCTTCATGCTCCTAGCACCGATATGAGCAAGGACGTCGTGAAGTGCCTGGTCGGTATCACGCTCGCACAGGCATCTGAGGTGTTCTTGGAGAAGACGCTCGAAGAGAAGAAGGGCCCTGGTTTGATCTCGAAGCTCGCTAGTCAGACCGCGGCAGCGTACACGGGGCTGGTCGAGGACTCTCGTGAACACGTCACCAAGGGCGTGTTTGAACGTTCTTGGACCTATCTAGTTCAGGTCAAGGCGAGGCACTTCACCTCGGTCATGCAGTACTACAAGGCTCTTGCAGACGATGCGTCAGGATCGCACGGCGCCTGTCTTGTCCGCTTGACGGTAGCAGAGACAGCAGCAAAGGAAGCACGCAATTTGCTGACCACCTTCAGCGCATCAGCAACGGCAAGTGTTGCTGCCGACCGTCCTTCGTTGCCCAGCGATGCAGCCTCCGCCCTCGTCGCCATCGTCAACGCCCAAGTCGCTCGATGTGCCGAACGTAAAGAGACTGCAGTTAAAGACAACGACCTCATCTACCACGACATTCTTCCTTCCGAATCATCGCTCCCTGCCGTCGACAAATTGGTTGCTGCCACCGCCATTCCGATCCAGGAGATCTTTTCAGCTCCCGAAGTGCAGCGTGTCATCGGTCCCGACCTCTTTCAGAATCTTGTGCCCTTGGGTGTACACGAAAAAGCGTCTCTGTACTCGGAAGAGAAGGCAAAGATTGCTCGAGCCGAATCGGAACGTCACGATCTTGCGACGGGTGAACTGCAAGCTTCGCTCGAATACCTGGGCTTGCCTGGAAGCCTCAAAAAGTACCGTGCACTTGCGCAGGGAAGCGGGAGTAGTGCGATGCTGGACTCGCTGGCTGATCCGGGTTCCGAGGTGATGCGCTGGTCGAACGAAGAAGCGGAGGGCGGAGGGGGTCGAGGTGCTGACGGGCTTGGGGTGGGTGCGGCTGGGGTCGACTCGGCTTTGCAAAAGATCGAGAGCATCAAGTCTCAGGCCGCGAACGATATCGATGCGGCGCTGGCTGCACTCGACGACGAGAACCGAGAATGCGAGAAGCAGCGCGTTCGATTCGGTCACAAGTGGAATCAAGACCCTTCCGGACTGCACACGAAAGAGATGCGACTCAACCTCAAGGAGAACAAAGAAGCCATGCAACAAGCTTCCCAGAACGATGCGCAGATCGGAAAGCTTTGGAGATCCATCCGAGAAGATGTTCAGCTGCTGGTTTCCGGGCGCGAAGCACTCGAAGCTGCGTTTGCGGCCGCGCTTACTGGACAGACGGGGTTGTATGGCGAATCGAATGCCCCCGCTTCGCTCATCGATATCTCGGCCGACGAAGAGAAGGCCTCCGACAGCGAGATCGCCGCTGTCAAAGCCAAACTTTCGCAGATCGATGAAGCGCTTCTCAAACTGAACAAGATCAAGAAGGAACGCGGAGAAGTCCTCGCCGACCTCAAGGAAAAGATCCAGACCGACGACATCTCGCAAGTCCTCGTCCTGAATCGGCGTGCTCAGAACGTCGATTCGTCCATCTTCGCTGCCGAGCTGGAAAAGTTCAAACCGCACCAGAACAGGATCGCGGTGAGTCTGCATCACCAACAGTCGCTACTGGCAGAGGTGGAGACGACGTTCAAGGAGTTGGCCGAGCTACCTGCGAGTCGATCTGCCGGTGCGAAGTGGGATGAGAAGGAGAAGGCGAGGAACAAGCTGGTGGCGAGGTTGAGGAGGGCGAGGGATTCGAATGCTCAGGTGAGGGCTGGGGTGGCGAAAGGCTTGCAGTTTTATGCGGATCTGCAGGAGATTGTGAAGGCGACAAGGCAGAATGTGACGAGATATGTGGGGGATAGGAAGACGGAGAGGCAGAGGTTGGTGTCGGAGTTGGAGTGGGAGGAGAAGGGGACTGGAGGTGGTGGTGGGGCTGACAGGTTGGCTGGTTCGATGGCTGGTTTAAGTGGACTGGGTAGTGGTGGGCCACCGCCTCCACAAGCTCCGGGTAGACAGGCGAGCTACGGAAGCGCGTATGGAGGAGGTACACTCGGTCCTTTGTCGCCGGGCCCTCCACCAGCTGCTCTGCCAGGAGCAAGACAACTACAGTCGGCGAGTCTACCACCACCTCCTCCGGTGCCTCATCAGCAGCCGTACCAGCAGCAGCAATCGCATACGGGTGTTGCTCACGATCCTTACAACTCGATGTTCTCCACCGGTCCATTTATGGATTCCCGCTTATCACCTGCTCCTCAACAACCTCCTCCACCCCAACAACGTCCACCTGCACCATACTCCCCACTCGGGTACGATGCACCCCAACGTTCAGTGTCAGGAGGAACGGGGCTGCCACCTCCACCGCAACAGTTCCAACCGAGTTTCGCGCAGAGCAGTGCTTCGCCCGCGCAGTCCAGGTACGCTTCCCCTCCACCGCCGGGTCCGGCGCCGAGCCAGCAAGGATTCGGTGGTGCGGGTGGGTACGGTATGCCCCCGCCGGGTCAAGGCGGGTACGGAGGTTCGCAGGGGTATGGAGGAGCGGCGCAGGAGTATTCGGGTGCGCAGGCGGCGTACGGTGGTGGTGGGGCAGCGGGCGGGTACGGTCAGTATCAGTACGGGGCTGCACCTCAACAGCAGCAGGGGTACGGGGCGAGGGCTCCACCTCAGCCGCCTCAGCAGCAGCAGTATCAGCAGCAGCCGTACCATCAACAACAGCATCAGGGAGGAGCCTATCAGCAGGGCGGGTATCAACCACGCTATTAGAGCCCGCGTGAAGCTCAAACGGCTTAGATCGGCGCTTTGCACCTGGGGATGCGGACAATGCGAAACCATTTCGAAGAAGCGATGCAGACATGTGAATGGTGTGTGAGCATTTCCGTGCGATGAGCTGATGCTCTGAAGAATGTACATCTACAATCGGAGCGTCTGCGTGCGTCTCGATCGAATCCACTCTGACCGCCCGCTACGCCGACTTGTGATCGTACTTGAGCCCGTCCAACCCCAACAACTGGTTCTCGCTCCTCCTGATCCACGTCTCCATCACCAGCACCAGCCCAGTCACCGCGGGCGTGAAGCTGAACCAGCCGGCGTTGCTAAAGTTGCCCGCGCCAAAGATCAGCAGCGGCAGCGGGAGACCCGCTACGAACAGGAACCAGAGGTAGAGCAGCCTCGGGTTGGAGAGGCTGTCGTAGAGGGCCTTGCTTTCGGAGCCGATGGCGGCGGGTTGGTCTGCGCGCTCGTGGAGGTTGACCTTGTTGCCGGTGGAGTAGCGGATATCGGAGAGGATGGAGACTAGGTAGGAGGGGGCGGTGCCGAAGGGGTGCGATCGGTAGAGCGAGGCGTTTCGACGGGTGATGGTGGAGAGCAGAGAGTCGTGACCCAGGAGGGAGAGAAGTTCGAGGGCGGAGAGGTAGAGGAGGTATCCTTGAACAGCAAAGAAGAAGAGGTAGATGGGGAAGGCGGGGAGGTAGGTGAGATGGTCTTCGGTGCCGATGACGTGCACTCCGTGGTGGAAGAGCGTGAGGTGGCTTTCGGGGTGCGTGCCGTCAATGTAGGATGGGATTGGAGTGAGGTATGTGATAAACACGAGGAGGACCATGAAGAGGAGCGCCGCACGGTAGAAGTAGTTGGAAGCGTCGTTCTTGGCTTTCAGCTCGCGAAGGAGCTTCTCTTGCTCTTCGGTGGGGATGGGATCGTTGAGATCGTCGTACTTGTCGAGCGTTTCGGAGTGCATGCCCTTTTCCGTGAAGCGCGTTTGCGCTCTTGCTGATAGTCCAGAAGCCATGATCGACCAGTACCCTCCAAGATGATGTTTTGGCCAGGGGTGTTGATGGAGTTGATGGAAGAGAAGAAGGAGGAGCTCGAAGTATTATAAAAGAGTGTTGGTTCGCTGTGTTGTTTTCGGCAAGCAACGCGTCACTTTTTTGAACGGCCTTCGGCACAGATTCTCAGTCGGAATCTCCGATCCGCTCGAAATCTTCGCGAACCCTGTGTAGCTCCACCGAGCGCACGGTTCAAATCACTTTCATCATCTGCTTCCTCCGGCTCCTCTCCATCATTCACTTTGGCGTATCCGTCTTCCCAACATCACTCTTGCGGCACGCATCACAGCGTAACCTCCATCACAGCCGTATCCTTTTGCCGGCTTCATCACAATGTCAACCCAACCAGCACCACCAGACGCAACCCCGAACCTACTCCACGTCCAATTCAAGAATCCCGAGTTCCTCTCCTACCTCTCCCATCTCCAATCAACCGGCCAAGTCGCCTCAACCACCACCGCGAAACCGGACCCAAATCACCCCCTCACCGAACACAACGTCATGTCCTACTTTGCCACCTCGCCCTTCTTCGACCGACGCAGCAACAACGAACAGATTCGAATGCAAAACATCGCCAACGGGATCCAAGCCCTCACAGGTGCCATGCCAGCCAAACAGGAAGAGCAAGAACTGAAACGCTTCACAGGGTTGGAGTTTGTGCTGGTGCACAGCAGACCGCCGTTGTGCTTCGTCATTCAGAAACGCTGGAGGACCTCACCCACGGAAACAACACCGTTGGCAGCATACTACGTCGTCAACGATTCGATCTACCAGGCTCCCGATCTGTACTCGATCTTGGCGACAAGACTGCAGTCGACAGTGTACGGGTTGAAGTCGTCGCTAGAGACGCAGAGAAGAGCCAAACCCAGCTTTGATTCGAGACGCGGTCATCACGGTAGATTCATCGTCCCCGACCCACCGGCCGAATCCGATCCTCGATCCAAACGCGCTTCCACCAGCGAGGCCGACGAAGACGATGGTACCGCAGAGGCCGAAGACGAGGAGGAGGAATCTGACGAGGATATCGAGTTCGAAGACGTCGACGATCAGCCTGTCACACGTGCGAGCGCTTCTCAGGTCAAGAGAGCGCGGTTCGATTGATGATCGTCCCAACCTCCACTGTGATACCACTTCTAGAACAGCAGAGCTCTTTTGCACACGCACATGTATTTGTACTGCCTACCACGCCAATTGATACCCGCAGCTGCGCAACACCCGCGCTGCCCTTCCACCTCCCCGATCGCACACGATCGGCAAGAAGCCAACCTCAGAGACCATGACTTTGTTCAGAATGCGGTGTATATTGATTGTGTTGGAGGAGCAAAAGCACGAAACAGGGAGGATTGAGAGGAGGGCAAAAGAGAGATACGAACAGGAATACATATCCGTCTGCGGGCGAGACCGCTGTTCCAAGTCACGACTTTCGGGGCCCAGCGGGTAAGGGTCGTGCGCTTGCATCCGCTTGCAGGCTGCAAAAGTCGAGAGCGTGCCACGCACATCGATCGGTCCGTGCCGTGCTTGGTGCGCACAACAAGATGCATGTGAGAGGTTCGAAGAGTGTTCATGTGGGCAAGGGGGGATCTCCACAAGCTACCAAAGCGGCTTGCTTGGCCCTTACGTGGTGCAAGACCAGGCGTTTACTTGAGCATGCAGCCGAGCGGGTTGTCTTGCGCGCGGGTGTTGAGAATGAGTGCGACAATAAGACCGTAAAGACCCAGCACTTCGGCGAAAATGAGGATCAAGATCATACCGATGAAAAGACGAGGCTGCTGAGCGGTACCACGCACACCGGCGTCACCTACGATGCCGATGGCGAAACCAGCGGCGAGACCAGCGAGACCGACCGAGAGACCAGCACCGAGCTGAATGAAACCGGCGTAGAGCGACATGGGCGTCTCAATCCCACCCGAGATGAGCACACTGACCACGAGACCGTAGATGGCAATGATACCGGCCATAATGACGGGAATGACACATTTGATCAAGAGGTCAGGTCGAAGAACACCCATGGCCGAGATACCTACACCGGACTTGGCAGTACCATACGAGGCACCGAGACAAGTGAAGACGATGGCAGCCGTGCATCCCATAGCGCCAAAGAAGGGAGCGTAGACGGGGCAGAGCTCCGTGTTGATGTTGGAAGGATCCATCTTGTCTTGTTTTCTGTGTCTGGCAAATTAGACGAACGGATGTGTCGATGGATGCAGAGGACCAACGGTGCGGATTGTCGGAGCAAATGTATTTGATGGTGGAGGAGGAATGAGACGACGAGGAGAAGCTGCTTTCGGGGGCGGTGTGTGCGCGCGTGCGTTGGGTGGAATTCGAGCTTCGAGACCTCTCTATCGGCGGCGGTGATTTTTTGACAAGGGAGCAGCAGCGAACATCGAACAGAAAGAAGCGCAGGAGCCACCCTCCAAGCTCTGACAATTGCAGCTGGCTGGCTGAGTAGGTTGACTAAGAGCTGGGGTGGCAGCCAGGCCTCGAGTACAGTGCAGCTGGCTGTCTGCTGCCCCTAGGCGAGCATTTTCCTCGATTCAGTATCGCGCTGGGTGCTTGCTCGGACGCTTTTGATCGCCAATTTCCAGACGTGGATCAAAATGAATACAAGCAGGCAAGCATTTTGAAGTCGATCACACTCGTGGTTGTATTTTGGATTTCAAGATGTCGATTCTGGTAAAGATGTGTCAAAGGGAGGGTATAACATATTTCTTATTGAGTTGGTCCAGCTGCTTAAGCTTGCTCGATAGCTTGTCCACTTTGTCAAGCTGGAGACGCTGCTCGCTCGCTGCATCTTGTCACACAGGCTTTCGATACGGTCAATGCGAACGCTACAGGTTCTAGCTGAGTGACTTGTTTTGCCGCAAGCATGATGTACAAAGCGTGACCGTTCAGATGTGATTACTTTGAACGACACGGTACGGGTGGATCGCCATGCGCAGTCGCATATCGGCGTCTTCCTGCACCAGTGCAGGGTCTGGTTGCCCGCTAGCCCACACCTGAGGTGCTGTCCAGGGCGGCGATGGCGACGACGATGACGACGGTGCTACAGCTATACCCAGTCCGACGTCGTTCTTGCTGGTCTTCTTGGCCGATCGTGGTCGAGGAGCCGGTCGCAAGGAGTGGTCAGGACGAGATCTGTGAAGCAAGATATCTTCCCCTTGAGAGGGCGCGGACATCTGATAGGAGCGAGGAGCGAAGGATGTAGCAGAGCCCTGCCAGTTCCTCTGCGCTTCGGTCATCAGCGGCTTGGTTGAAGACGAAGTGGGAGGTGCCCACATAGACGCTGGTGTGGCAGGAGTGCGGACCCAGTCGCTGTCCACATTGGATCGGGCAATTGGCGATGGGTCGCCTTCGTTGAAGTAGGCTGAGTGGGTGTGATGTGTGTCCCACGATTCCGACCTGGACGGCGAGAAACGCGCGGCGGCACGAGCTGGACGCTCCACTCGATAGTACTCTTCCATCACCGGATGCTCGACGATGGTGCTGACCGTCTGTTCCACGATAACACCATTCTGACTCGTCTTGCTCGGCGGGCTGACTCTCGACCCTCCAAACGCACGCTGCTTGTGCGAGTCGCTGATGAGCTCGGACGGCGTCATCGGCGCCTCGAGGTCTGGCGTCACGTTTGACGTTGTAGCTTTACGCAACGACAACGGTTGGCTCTTCGGACTGCATGGAATGGCCTCCAAGTCTGGGGAATGCTGCTCACCCTCGAGCTCTGCGTACGTATGCAGCGAAGTCCTTTTCATGCCAGAAAGGGATCCAGCTCGGCTGCCCCTACGCTGGGTTTTTACCTGCTCCAGCCCAAACTCCTGACTTCGTCGATGGTCCGGATTCGAGCGAGGTGACAACGCCGACGCGGCCCACGTCATTGCACCGCTCAGACGCCTTGAGGATCTTGGCTGCCCCACCGATCCGTCATCGCTGGCGGTCACGCTGAGACGACGAGTACGTCCGCCGCTCGAGCGGCTCGAAGTGGCAACATTCAGGTTGGAAAGCACCGGCTCGTACGTTCGACTGAGGATGGCAAAGATGATCACGCTCGCCAGAATGATCGTTACCCAACACACCACCAGCAGTGCAATCTGCAAGGCCGTGGCGAAATCGTTGGCCTCCCAAGCTGAATACCACGTCGTGACGAGCTTTCCGACGAATATGACGAAGAAGAGGATGCACAGCAAGAGACCGACGAATTGGACGACGAAGTTGGTGTAGAACTTTTCCAGGTATCGCTTGTGAGAGTGCTGCGTGCCCGACACGGAGCGAGCCTGCGTCGGTCTTTCGAAGGCCGATGGGCGAACGGGAGGGAAGAAGCTGTTGGAGGGCTGGTTCTCGTTCTTGAGCTCTTCCGCCGTAAAGTACATTGAGCGTGTCTGTTCTTCGGCGATGTCTTCCTCTTCCAATCCTACCATGCGTCTTGTTCGGGTGGTTTTGCCGTTGGCAGTGCTATTCAAGCTCCCGGATCGCTCGATACTAGGATTGCCCGAGAACAGCGTGGCACTGTCGGACGCAGCCGAGGACGTAGAAAGCGAACGAAGTGGCGGCTGTACGGAAAGCTTGTCATTCGCATTCGTGGTACCGTGAACTTGCTTTTCTACGTCGTCGCTGTGATCGCCACGCTGATGTGAATCGCTCGAGACAATGACGTTGGGAAACGCATCCCTCGGCGCCGTCCGATCATTCTCGCCGGCAAAGGATTCGCTAAAGGATCGATTTTGTTTGAAAGACTTGAGCGACGCGAGCTGCTTCCGCAGCATGGCGATGAGGGAGGTACCTGCAAGGCAGTAGCAGACGAACAGGCCGCAGACCCATGCCTCCCACACTGCCATGCAGATAGAGATCATGTAGGCAGCATCCAACACCTGGAACCAGATCTGCTGCGCCTCGAGCAGTAGCTCGCGGGACAGCGTTTCACCGGGTGTGATGGATGCAGCCCAGCGACGGTGGTGTTCGAATGCGCGGCTGAAACGCATCTGTGCAAGCGCGGCAGGCACAACGACGCTGGCGGTCTGAATCAAGGGGATGCAAAAGACAAACATGTTGACCGTCGTAGGGGTCACGCCCATTCGCAGCGCCAATCCGTGCGGCTTTCCAGGTTGCGGCGAGACAAAGCTGAGTGCATTGGGACGTGCATAGATGACGCCGACGGTGGTGCACCACGCGCCGAGAATTAGAGGGAGCCATGTGAGACCGATCCAGAGAATGATGTACTTGGGCGACCGGCCATATTGGTACCATGCAACGACCTCCCAACATCTGAGGCAGCGTTAACGGGAGTGATAAGTGAGAGAAAGGGGTCAGCTAGACGGACCGAGGTCGAATCAGGTATAGAAACGGTAACACTCACAATGCGATTAGAAGGATGGCAAAGATGCTCTCGATGGCGACGAAAGCGGTGATGGCGTTGGGTACGATCAGCGTACCATTACTGCGCTTCACAAGACGGAACAGCCAGAACGACTTTTCCCATACTCTTCGAAGGATGATGAGAAAGATCCAAACGCCGATGATAGCGGTGAGAACCGACAGAACCTTGAGCTGCACAAATGTGCTCTGTTGAAGGTGCGGGTAGAAGAGGATCTCGATGAAGTCTTTCAGTGAGCCGACGGGATCCTGCTCCTTGGTAAAGTCGGGAAACCAAGCGCGGCCGGCCTCGTCGCGAACGGTTGAAAAGACGCTTTTCGACGGGGGTGGCGGTAGATTGAATTGGTTGTTGAGTGTCGCGTAGGACATCTTGGCTACACAGAGGACATGTCGTCCCAACAGCGGATGTACGGTCGTCTTGCAGCTTCAGAGACAAGCGGTACGACCGCAAGAGCGAGACTGTCTCGAGAGCAACCAGAGAGCTGACAGTGAGGGGGGACGGACTGTTGGACGACCGTCGCCGTGCGAGGCAGGAATGGGGCTCAGATGTCGCTTGTACCTGAAGCGAAAGTCTATATATGGGAAGACTTTGTATCCGTCCAGTAGTCGGCGAAGTCTACTGCGAATTTGACAACCTGCTTTGCTGATTAGCGCCTGATCGCCTGTCACAGGAGCAGCCGTTTGGAGGTAAAAGGAAGCCTTAAGTCGACCTGTGAGCATGCAGGTCAAAGCTCTTGCAGTCGATCGACTGCCAGTAAGAGAGCGCGGGGAAAGGAGCGAAATCGATGTCGACGAGCAGAGCTTAGATCGTTCAGACGCTAGCCGCCCGTTCATGCAAACAAGGTTGGCTCGAGACGAATCGATCGAAGTTTCGACGGAGAAGATGCTGCTTGATGGAAGAGCAGTCCTGTCGCTTAATTGGCGAGGCTCGACTGCGAGAGCGTGCCGAGATGGGCTCAGCTGATGTGCCCATGTTGCGCCCATGGGGGCGACAGAAGCGAAGCATCAGCGACAATAGCGCATCCGAGAGTTTGAAGGGCGGAAGGCGAAGGCGTCTCTGCATTGTTGTGGCGGAATCGCTTCTGCGGGCTTTCTGCGAGCTGTTCTATCGGGGTGTGGGTGGGCCATGGCCTCATTCCCGGGGAAGCGGGGCAAGGTGATTGGCGGCGTCAAAAGGCCGGCCAAGGATCGATGCCCGTTGGAGGGGCAAATGGAAATAAGCGAGACGCAAATCGTCCAACAAATGCATCAAAGCTGTCAAGCGAGCCGACAGAGGTGCGTCGCGCTTAGCAGCACAATTGCGGCCAACTATTGGAGGGTCACGCCCGCGTGATGCAAATGTCATGGCTGTCATGCTGCAAATCATCCGTGCAAAATTGTATCTGGGGATGCGTGCTTCCTTTCTGTCGCCTTGCCTCGAGCGGACTACGGCGCCGGAAGCGAACGAGCGAACGAAGGCTCGTGCTCGTGCAGCTCGACATGCACATCAGTAAGCCAGTGCCAACGTAGTGCGGTTCTGTCGACGTCTCCAGCTAAGCGAATGTCTTGCGTGGGAAGGTTTCGACGTGTTAGAAGCGAGCTGGTCGTGTGTCGTTGGGCCGTGTGTTCCGTCGAACTGCGATGGAATGGCAGAATGCCGTCAATTTCGCAACATTTGGCGCGTGGCGAAGGCGGTCACACCCACCACCAGATCGACACAGGGGTGCCAGCGGGCACAGGGTGAAGTACGCGCTCGGTCCTCGATGGCGACGGGCGCTCGTCGGGCGCGTTCGGCACCTGGCGCCAGCAGATGCTCGAAGCTTGATTCATGCACAGGTCGTCGGTGACGGAACAGGTGGGAGCGACCCCGCTGCGGCCAACCCGCACTGGCCTCCGCGCTCACAGCACGGTGTGGACGGTTAAAGGTCACTGATGCTTCTACTTTCGGCGAAGCGACCTTGCTACTGTGTTGCCGACTTGGATGACTGTCCAGGACACGCTACCGTAGAAGCCGCCGCACCATGCCTAGAGCCGGTCGGTGATTGGGAAAAAGTGCATAGGTCGGTGTCTCAGATGCGTCTCGCTTCTCGGCGCTTACCGATGTCTCGGATTGAGCTATGTAAGGAAACTAGATTCGTTCGTCCAGAAAGACGAACCGCAAGCCATCCTATGTACTAGCTTCTCTCGGCAGGCTGTGTGTCAGCATTGCAGAGGGAGCTGTCATATACTCTAGTATCGTTATCTGATTGGGAAACGCCGCAGGCATGGCAAAGTCGACGAGGACGGCAAGGCATGTCCAGAGCCGCGGAATTTCTCTTCACTCAATCCGTATATTGACAGCTCCGACTTTTCATACCAAAGCCATACTTGAGACAAAATATTTCTGCAGAAACGACTTTTCATATGATATCACAGCTACTTGAGACAAAGGGTCGCTGCAGAGAATAGATTAACCCAAGTCGAGCGTTGACACCCACACCCACGTTTCTCCGCACTGTGCTGCGGCTCACGCATTCATCTGCCCCTGTTGCCGTCTATTCCGGGGGAAATCGGACGGAAGATGCAGGCTCGAACAAGGCTTTGTGAACGGCAGTAGCATTACTAAACAGCCATCTCTTTTGAGAAGTCAAAGGTAAAAGCTGTCCTTTTGTTGGAATATGCATCATTGTCAAAGTATCTCGTCATGCCGTTGGTCTTGCATGAACGCGAAGAGTGATTCATTATCGGCACTAGTCAGATCCGCTTTGACATCGCATCTGTTTCGACGACGGCCGTGGCATCTCTATTGTTAATGCCGCATCATATCGTACAAATACAAGTGTGAGACCAGCTGCGTCCGTGCGAGCGGCAGACTTTGCATAGTGCGCTCACGACACATTCCTCCTGCTGCCCAGTCCTATCAACCAAGCTGTCGCGCCGACCTCCGAAGTCCTGCCAATTCCGAAGTCCTGCAAATTCCCGTCGCTCACGTCGTGAGAAAGCTGATCGGAAAGCTGACCGGAAGATCCGATCCACCCGATCTATTAGAATTGACAGGGTCAGTCCAAAGGCTCGTCGTCAACAGCCATGGGTGCCGACCTTGAGCCATTGACTGGTGTCGCTGCGGAGTCGATGACGAAGAAGTCCGAGTTCCGTAGCGGTCTTGACTCGATCTTGGCAGCAGCCGAGGCGGTCGGTACGATATCCGTTTCAGAGGGAGTCAAGGTGCCGTTGGGCGTGCCGTCGACGCTCGACTTCCCATTGAGACCTACACCGGCGGTTGCGAGACGTCTCCTTTCGGCCACCGATTCACGACCTTGTTTGCTACGCAGGAACTCGCGCACCGGTCTCATGGCTGCATTTCTGCAGAGCTCCTTGAGATCACTGCCACTGTATCCCTCGGTGCGCTTGACCAGCTCGGACATCTTGAAATTTGGATCGAGCGTTGTAGCCTCAAGCATGAGCGAGAGGATCTTTTCGCGTTGGGCAGCACTCGGCAGCGAGACGGCGTATCTCTTAGGCAATCGACGTAGGATGGCCGAGTCGATATCGTTAGGTCGGTTCGTGGCGCCCAGCACCATGATACGGTCTGTTGAGGACGTCAGCCCATCCCACAGAGTCATGAACTCAGCCTTCATCATTCCTGTCACCTCGTGGTCGCCACTAGCTCGTTCGCGAAGGAAGCTGTCGATCTCGTCGATGAAGACGATGGAGGGCTGAAGCTTGCGTGCCAAGCTGAAAAGCGCGGCGACGAGCTTATTTGACTCGCCGAACCATTTGTTGGTGAGGGTCGAAACGTGCATGTTAATGAAGGTGGCGCCGCTCTCCTTTGCGAGCGCTTTCGCCAGCATGGTCTTTCCTGTACCCGGCGGACCATACAGCAAGACTCCCTTGGGTGCTCCGAGCAACCCACTCGCATTGGCAAAGAGTTCCGGATAGCAGAGAGGGGCGATGACGCTCTCTTGCAGCGAAGAAATGATACCGTCCAGACCTCCAATGGACGCAAAATCGACGGGAATGTCTTCTGGCAAGATGAGCTCGGCGGAGATTTGCTCCTCGTATTCGTTCAGCTGCAGGTCCTTGCCTCGGATTCCGAGCTTGCCCAGCTTGGCGTCGGCGACCTTCTTCGAGTCCTGGCGCTTTTGTCGATTCGGGTCGAGAGACGTCATGACGAATTTGAATGCGTAGTAGAAGGCGACCTGGCTCATGGCAAAGACCGCCACGTCGGTCATCATCTTGCGCGTGACCTCCTTCATCTTGTTCGAGGTTCTGCCGCTCCAGGAGCAAACACTATCCAAGTTCAATGCGTGGGACGCTTACAAGCTGTGTTTTTGTGAGCTGCGATGACGACTTTGCGTGCTAATAAAGGGAACGTGTTGTTTGGCGATGAGAAGGTGGTTGAGAGTGGCGGTGGAAGAGAGGATGTGCGTCAGTCGCGAAAACGAGATGATAGCAAAAAGTGACAGGCACCGGCTATTTCATCCAAACCTGCCAAGTTCGCGACACTTTCAACGCCGGAACATGCAACCAGAGTGAGCTGGAAGGAGCGTGAATTGGTGGACTCAGCAAAAGGGAATTTCTTTCGATATATGTGTTAAAGCGCAAGGAGCATCTTATTTTGGGCAGAAAAAAGCGTGAGTGTAAGTGGAGCAACAAGGTCGATCACCTCTTAGAAAGGCAGTGGAGCAGAGGACGCAGCGCAATGCGAATACGCACGCCTGGACGCGCAAGGACCCTCGCTCAAATGCCACTTCGTTGGTGTTGGGCAGCCTCTCATCTTCGCTGTCGACATCTTCCTAAAGCTCGCTGCAACGCCTCTCATTCCAGCATTCACCACTGTCATCAACTTCACAGCAAAATCTCGCGCCTCGTCTGGTCATCACGCTGCTCATCGAAGGCAAACGCTCACCTGCACCTGCAATCCCTTTCCTCATCCGCGATCCGTGACGTCCAAGTCACCATAAACGAGTAGCCCAGTATGAGTATCATGGAATACAACGGAGGCAGTGTGGTGGCGGCAAAGGGCAAGAACTGCGTCGTCATCGCATCGGATCTTCGACTCGGTCAGCAGGCGATGACGGTCGCGTGCAACTTTGATAAGGTGTTCCGCGTCACCGAAAAGACGTACGTCGGTTTGCCAGGCTTGGCATCGGACGTCGCAACGCTCAAGGAGCGCTTTCGTTACCGTGTCAACATGTACAAGATGAAGGAGGAGCGCGACATTGAGCCCGAGATCTTCGCCAACCTCGTCAGCTCGACTCTCTACGAGAAAAGATTCGGGCCGTACTTTATCGAACCAGTGATTGCTGGTATCAACTCGAAGGACGAACCTTTCATCGCGGCAACAGATGTAATCGGATGCCTCAACTTTGCAAAGGACTTTGTAGTAAGCGGCACAGCATCCGACAAACTCTTCGGTATGGCCGAGGGTCTTTGGGAACCGGATCTGGTAAGTGTCTTGTCAGACGGACGAATCATGTCTGCTGTCAGTTTGGAAGCTGACCACCCAGCCATTCTTTTTGCTCAATCCGTCAAATGCAGGGACCGGAGGAGCTTTTCGAAACGGTATCTCAGATCCTTCTCGGCGCACTAGAGCGGGACGCACTATCAGGTTGGGGTGCTGTCGTCCGCATTATGTGAGTATCCGGACATCTTCTCTCCTATCGCGATTTTGCTTGTTATTCGGAAGCATTGCCGTGTTAGAACAATGTCACTGACCCTTCGATTCAATTGCGTCTGCACTCACAGTACACCAGACAAGGTCATCGAAAGGACGCTCAAAGCGAGAATGGACTGAACGATCAATCTGTGAAGACTTCCTCCCTCTGTAATTGTTCCGCTCTGCAATGATCCATACCAGCATGCATCGACGAAACGTGAGCCCTGAGGAGACATGTGAGCAATTATCCTCATCAGCGTGACACAGCAAGCTTTGAGTGTCTCCTTGAGCGCTGTGGCTGCATCGACTCAGCGAAATTGCTCGCAGCTAGCGAATGCAGCGTCGTCGCTCGAACCGCAGGCATGCTCATCGGCTGCAATATAAAGGCAGTTCAGACAACCGGTAGAGAAAAGTTGAGATTACACATGTCTGCTATCTACTTTGTGTGGTGGATCCTGAGCTTGCCGGGTACATGATTGTAGTTGGCAGCGTAGCTCTTGGGTGGGATACGAGCCGTCTTGGGTTCTGTGACGTGGTAATCCCAGCCTTGCTTCTCGCAGAAGTGGATAGCGTCCTCCTTGGAACGGAACTTGAGGGATGTGCCCTGCATGTAATCGCCTGACGAAGCCCATCCCATGAGAGGGTTTTCCCATCGTGCGGAGCCTTGGAGGATGTCAAAGTCGACACGCCACACTTTGGTACCAGCCTTACCGGAAGAGTTGGCGGTCTTGGCAGGGCGGAAGATTCTGACGGTTCGCTGGTGCAGCTCCTCAGGTGCGCTGCTGACGAGGTCAGCGGTAACAGCTTGTTCGTGACGCTTGAGCTGCTCGGCAGCAAGGTCCCGACCCTGGTTGTCGGTGCGCTTGGCCGGTGCGGGTGCGGTGTTGGGGTTGGCTGTGTTGCGAAGCACCGAGGAGGTGCTCATCCATCGTGCGCTGGAGGATGCGCTTGCGGCAGCACGGAGCGCCTGGGTTGATTGACGTAGAAGCGACATGCTGTGGGTGTGTATGTGTGGGTGTGGGTGAAGATGTGGACAGATGGATCCACTGAGGCGATGCAGATGGAAGTTGAGTCTAACGCTGATCAAGCGATATCGAGGGTTGATTGAAGCAGCGCGCCTAACCGTTTCCTTGCCATCTCGCTCGTCTTTTTCGGTTCCGTCATGGTCCTCGCTTTAACACCTCAAATTGTGGGAAAACAGACTGGACCCTGTCCCCGACTTCCGGAGCTGAGCTTTATTTTTACTGACCTGGAAGATGCTAACCTTGTCCCTCTTCGATGTCGCTCCATCAAGGGCTCACCACGATCGACACTGTCAGTATCAGCCCACAGCACCCAACGATCGGGCCTCACTACGACGGTATAAGCCACTGTCTCGGCTGCGCTGGCTTCTGGATCCTTTTGCCTCTGCTCAAGCTGTGCCCTTGACTCTACAGGACGGATCCCCAGGTGGAGGTACCTTCCCAAGATGGCCTCGCAGCAACCTCTCACGGACGAGCGACAGATACGCAAGCAGCAGATCCGGCCTCGATACCTTGACTTGGCCGAGCTCGATGATGACTTCGGAGAAGACGACGAGTCTTTTGAATCGTCAAGTCGCAGAGCCGCACTCGGGTCGGTCGCCGATTGGCCGGCCGCAGCGACAGTCGTCCGCAAGAAAGCACCTATCATTGCTTCTTCCTCTGGCAAGTTCTCGCCATCCGGCGGAGCCAAGCTTCGCACGCGTAAGGTAGAAGATGGTGCAGATCCGTCGTCACCAAAACCGTCCGATCCATCTCCAAGCAGCGCAGCGAGGCAGCCACAAGAGCACAAGCCTGCCGCGACGCAATCAAGGTCCGTTCAGTTTGCAGCCGATACACATGGAGCAAACGAAGCGGACGCAGAGCCTGTAGTGCAACGAAAGGCGACACTGAATCTCGCCGGTTCCGTCGTTGGCAGTATCCAGGAGCGATCGGTCGGCGAGAGGAGATCGAACTCCCATGCATCCACGCGAGCAAAACCATCCGGCTCTCGCTTCGTCGTCCGACGGAGGATGGACGAAGATCTGCAGAAGCATGAGGAACAGCGTCAAAAGAGGCTTCAACAGGAATCGACTCCCGATGGTCAGGAACCCGGCACAGGCTTCCCTGTCGTATCGCATCGCGACCATATCACACCTATCCTCCCACCCAACCCTGACAGGACACGCCAGCACCAGTACAGCGAAGATATCGATACCGTCGAAGCGCCACAAAAAGATGCGCTTGCAACGCAAGCAGCTCTGACACGACCCTCAACTTCAACGTCGGCAACCAATCAGAGAAGCCAAACAGCTTCGGCCGGGGATGAAGTTTGGCTTGACGAGGATGGCAGGCCGATGTCAGCTTTCAGAAAGTCGCGCTTACTCCGTCAAGGACTCAGACCGCCCTCTATCCAATCGATTCAAACGTACAGCTCTGGCAAAGACGATCAAGACGTGACATCGTTCCGGCCAGATCCCTCGCGAGATCCTGGCGGAGGTGCGGACATCGATGCAATCACCGCTGTTCTGTCCGAAGTGTCCCGCGAAAACGATCAGAGACTGCGTCAGATGAGCACGGCAGAGGTATCGGAAGAGCTTCGCAGTCTCGAAAATCTCTTTGGCAAGGACGTCCTCGAGGCTCTTCGCAACCGGAAAAGTACAAGCAAAGTGCAAGTCAACGAACGCGCCTTGTCAAAGGCCACGGAGTCGGGCATAGTCCAATCCGAATCGACCCTTCGTAGGAGAGGAAATTCTCTCACGCAAGAAGAGGATGGGGAAGGCCCGCTGGCCATCAAGCGTCAATACTTTCCGGGCGAGCCCGAAGGGCCCAATCCCTCCTTGGAATGGATGATGCCACAGCCCTCGCAACAAGCGGCGTCGAAAGACCTTCGCTTTGATTTCTCCGGAACGTCCATCGAACGCGGTGTTCAGACCGACCAGACGTATCTTTCCGGCTTGCATCATCACGGCGACGACCAGGAGGCTCCAGGCTACACTGTCGCTGAGCTCCTACATCTCTCTCGAAGCACAGTCGCAGCACAACGTCAGCTCGCACTCAACGTGCTCGCCCGCATCTGCGAACATCATCCCACCTGGGGTGGAGACAATCTTCCAATGAGCGTCGCAGCAACAACTCTCCTCAATGACAACGCTTTGCTGCTCAGAGCTAGAATCATCTCCATATCTCGTTGGCTTCTCGGTGATCGGCATTTCACGGTGCGAGCAGCCGCTCTGAGGTGCCTGGTCAGTGCAGTGAGGTCGCTGCCCGCGGGTGCCTCGCCTCCACTAGCATGCACCCAGGAGCTCAAATTTGGAAGTCTGCTCCGTGCAGGTCAGAGCGACCGGGACGATGATCCCGACCGACCAGAGGCTAGCGAAGTCGAGAAAGGCATCCAAAGTGACTGGGCTGATGTCATGCTCGAGTCCGACATCCTTACTTTGTTCTGGGACAGGACAGACAGCATCATCACTTCGACTTGGGAGGCTGAGCTGGCGCTGGAATTGCTCTTCCGCATCGCGTCGTGTTCTGCATCGCATGCGATGCGGGTGTTCGAGGATGACCCTACAAAGTTCTGCGACTTTGTCATCCGCCTTGGGCTGAAGGTCGCTTGGCCGCCGGTCACAGTCGAAAGTCCCTTGGCCGGAGCAACACCGCCAAAGTCGAGCTCGTTACCTTCGGTGACAGCTGTTCAACTCTTACATCAGGGCATCCTCAGTGACCGCAAGATCGCAGAATCGCTCGTTCTGAGCGGCAGCATCGAGCATCTCTTGCGCTTCGTGGTGACGCCGCCCTGGAAAGTCGAAGAAGATTGGGCGTTTGATGACGAAGCGGGTGATGCTATTGTCGTGGTAGCCTACCAGATCTTTGACGAGGTGGTCCAGCTTTTCGTCTCACTGGCATCGTACGGCCTGTTTGCATCGGTCGTTGCGCGCACTTGGGATCTGTGGCGAGCGGGCAGCTCTTGGGCTGTCAGACACCTGTTGGACCATGGCGCCGCAGAAGAAGACACATCAAAGAAGGCCTGGATCCGCGAAGCGAGGAACACCGCGGCCCAACGCATCTTTGAGATCCTTGGTGCGTGGACACATTGTGCCTCAGACCCACACGAACTGATGACCGCTCACGACATCACATGGACGCAAGTTCGCGATTGGATCGAGTCGGTCAAGGACGCTGCTGGAGAGATTGAAACAACTGGCTCAAGAGAGCGTTCAGACCAGGCACCCGCGTTGGGAGCGCTGTGCGCCTACCTCGATGCTTGGACTCGCTGCGCTACTCGCAAAGAGCCCAAAAACCTGCCGAAATGTCTCGAGCCATGTCGCGCCATCCAGGCATATTGCTCACAGCCTATTCAATGGCACATTCGAAGGATCATCGAACGATTCTCGTTCGCGCCAACGCAGGCAATGGCGTTGGATGGGGCTGAGCAAGCCTGTCGAGCCTGTCACAGATATCTCGACTTCAGTCTAAATCTGGCGCGCGCGGATCAGAACAACTCGAGTCTAGTGCCAAACGCTTCAACGGCTGGCGGGGTCAGCAGCGTCATGCTTCAGGAGGGTCTGGCTCTGATTTCTAGCAGCACCTTGTGGCAAGCGCTACAGAGTCCAGAGTCCATGGCGTCGGGGCGACACGTCTACCGTCAGACGTTCTCTGACTTTGTCGCTGCTACATTGTGCACGTCGCCAGAAGCTGAAATGACGCTTCAGTTGGCTGCGATCACTCGTCTCGATGAGCGACACGCGAGTCGAGTTGCGCAGATTGTCATGAGTGCCGCCACGGCGCTCTCAGGATCCGCGCCTGCTCACACTTTGCAACCATTCCTCTTGGAATGCGTCATTGGAGCCAATCGTATGCCAGAGACGGATCATCGAAAAGCTGTCGAAAGTCGTGACGATTTGCCCTTGTCGCAAGTCCAGTCCTTGTTCAAGTCGAGCTCGTGCCAGAGCAGAAGTAAGAACGAGCCATCCCAAAGCGCTTCAGAAGCCGGCGACGAGCAGAATGAGGATGACGAAGAGGACATCGATCCTATCACCGGCTCCAAGCTGTGGAAATGCCCCGCAAACGGCTTACCGATTCGAGCCGATTGGCCGCTGCTACCACTCGACGATCTTCTTCACAGCGGCAACACGACTGTATTCAACCGTCCCGACAACCTTGGCCAGGACTGGAAGCCAAGCGAGCTGGAGATGGTGCAAGAATCGCTCCAACTTGCCGTTGCTGTCTTCCGGGCCCTTCTGCAGCGATATCAGCAATGCAATCTGAAAGGTGACGACGGGGTTGCAGCAACAGCGGAAGCGAAGGCGATGCTCAGCAGCCTCCCAAGTCCGGAGCAGATCCTGCTCGGAGTCATGAAGGTGTTTATGCTGGAGAAGGATCAACCCCACACCTTCACGGATAAGACCGTAGCTGGTGATGCGCAGCAGATGCAGACCGGATCGCTCACGGGCCGGGATCTGTTCCGCAATCCGGTCGTTTCCGATTTCCTAACTTCGCTCCTCGACATCGCTGACGAGCTAGTTGAGCTGCGCAGACAGCACCCCAAGGACACCCTCATCAGCACTGTCACACTCGACGTCTGGACATCCACCACGTACGGTAGCAGCATGACCTTCTACCAATTTTTCACCGACCTCGTCGGCCTATGGGATTCCGTCTCGTTCGGGGATGCGAACTTCTCCCGTGCGATCATGACAGTGGCCAACGCAGGCTGCGGTGGCATCTTTGAAGGGGATCACGGCATCGCGGTCGATTTCCGCCGATTGGTCTGGAACGATTACAGCGAGAATCTGCGAAGTATGCCGCCGACAAAAGTAGCGGATTGGCTGCTCAGTTGGACGGACGGAGATGAGGATATGCTCGAGCATTACTGTCGGTATCTGGCGGGTGCTGCCGAGACGAAGGCGGCGAGGCAGGGGATGGCTTGGCAGGTCGCGGCGCATCATGTCGGTGCCGCACTTGAAAAGATCAGCAGTGCGGATAGTGAGAAGGTGACTGAATTAAAGAGGAGGGAGACTATTCTCAGGTCGTTGTTCGTCGCTAGAGGCGATGCTCTGCTGAAAGAAGTGCTCGAGTCCAGAGGTGGCTCATCGAGTGCGAACGTGCCGGGCGAACAACTGCAGCGCCTGATCGCGCGACTCCAACGGTCGTCCTCGGCACAGTAGCTACAGCATCCGTCATGATGTGGAATGACTTGCAAACAATACAAATACATCGATAGCTGTCCGATCGTGTGACGTGCGTGAGACATTGCTATGCAGGCGCAACGGAAGACCTGGCAGATCCAGCTCTCGAAGCAGCCGCTCCACCCTTGGGCTTTCCCTTGCCCTTTCCGCCGCCCTTTCCGCCGCCTCCGCCTTTGGACTTGCCCTTACCAGATTTGGCAGGCTTTCCATCGTGCGAATCATCCTCATCGACATCGAGATCTTCCAAATTGGCATCTTGCGAAGGTCCGTCGGCGTTCGCAGCGGGCGCAGGCAGGTTGTCCGTCTGCATGGCACCTGCGCGTTCGGCGGCCTCTTCAACACCTCCGACACGCCTCGCTTCGGTGACGACCTTGTCTGCGTACAGAAGCTGCTCCATACGGCCAAGCTTCTTGGCCTCGACGTCTTTGCGAAGCGCATGTCGAAAGTCTTCCAGCTTGACACGGAGTCGATGCGGCGCTCGTGGTGGTAGCGTCTGTGGTACAGCATCGGTTCCGTTGAGGAGGGCGTTAGGATCCTGCGCAGCCGCTGCGTGTTGCTCGAGTGTAGCGCCGAAAGAACTCGAGCTGTTGGATATCGAGCTGGTCCCCAGACCGAGAGAGTAGGGGCTCGGACGAGCGCGGCAGCAGAGGTCGGTGATAAAGTCGACTGTCATCTCCTCCATGAGCATCACCGAGTCTGGGTCTGGATTTGGCGAATCTCCATACGCATACATGAGGTTGCGCAGGTCGCGGGCGAAAAGGTTGCGATGATTGAAGGGGCGTCGACCTCGGATCTGTGCTGCAGCTGCTGCAGGCATGCCTGTTGTCGAGGAAGAAGATGGTAAAACTCCGGATGACAGGGCGAGTGCCGGATGGACGAAGGGCACAGCTCCTGCATCGTGCGTCTGTGTTACCTTGGCTCCTTTTGCTGGCTGCGCCGACGACCGTCCGCCCGATGCTGCTGCGATGGTGCTTGCGGATGGTCCGGCCTGCGGTAGGAGCGAGGAGCTCTGCCTCTGCCGAGCGCTTCCGCGCTGGGTGGAGCGCGAAGGTGTCGGAGGCATCTCGACGATGTGTGCGGCCGAGACGGCTCAGCGAAGAGCTGTTGGAAGATGCGCAGGTGGCTGGTCTTTCACAACAGTTGCATATTGTGATTTGAGCACAGTGGTGCGAGCCAAGCAGCGATGATTGTGGCTATCGGAGGAGCGTCATTGAAACGACCGTTGAATGCAATGGTATTGCTGAGAAGACGCTCCTATGCCAGCATCCGATTCGGAATTCGGCGACCACGCTTGCCTCTCAAGCCTGTTCATTCGTACGGCAGTATGACGGTCCCTGTGTTGTGCTTTGGCAAACGTCCAAAAAGGAGGTTCACCTTTTCGAGGGAATTTGACCCTCCTCGCCCGGCACATCGGACCCTAAGAAATAGAGAGGGGGTAAGGAATTTACCAGGGAATTGAAAGGTTTATATAACTGAGCTCTTGCTGCGCATTGCTCAGCCGGCTTGCCACCTCTTTCTCTCTAGCCAGCTGAGCACCCTGGCTACCTCTGCCTAGCCGTGCCAGTCGGCCAATGATCTAGCCAGGCTCGGAGGGTGACGGTGAACGACGGAGGCGCCGCAGCAGAGGTCCGTGCTGACTTTGTGGCTATCCAGTTGAATCAGCATCAGGTGGGCTCGTGCGACCTGCGCCGACTCAGCATTTTTCTTTCGCGCGTCCCGTCTTTATCTGAAGGAGAAAAAAGGGGGACTTTCAGGGTCCAACCTTTCAGATAAAGCAACACCTGCAAAACCCTGCATACAAGAGAGACAGCCTAGGTGCGGTGCTGAAAGCTCTACCTTGCGCTCGGGACAGCCGTTCACTCTGTCTGAACTTAGCCGATCGTGCAATAGGCTCAGAAGAGGAGCCTCGACAGTGTCCGCTGGTGCGGAGACACGTTCCCCTCTACAGAAAGTCACAGTGACAAGAGAGAAGTGAAAGCAGAAGTGAAAAGGCTGAGTCGAAGATAGCCAACCACAGTCCGACTCCGCTCCAAAGGCGCGACCACCTTATCTTGCCTCCTCGATCAGCTGGTTCCATACACCATCATCATCTCAGTCTCGCCTTTTGACGCATCACCATCTCATTATGTCCTCGATCGCTTCCGCATCCGAACTGGGCGGATTGGAGCTCGTATGGACCAACCCGTCGCCGACGGGCCCAACCAGAACCAGCCGCACCGACCCGCAAGACTTCATCGTCTTCCGCCTTGATCCTGGCACCGTTCGTACGGTCTGCCGCTCCGGCCTCGAGCAGGCCGCGGCTCCCATCAACAACCTCGACACGGACATATCCTTCCCTGGTGCCAAGGTCGTGTCCCGCGAACATGCCTCTCTTGAATGGAGGGACGGCTCGCTTATCCTCCAGGATCGCGGCTCAATTCATGGCACTTATGTCGCTCGGTTCAACAGTACTTTCACCGGCAATGTCGATTTGTCACACATCGACGACGCCCTTTATCTTCCCAAGACTCGTGTGAACGGCGTTCTGCCTCTGCACTTCGGCGATTTGATTGAATTTGGCAGGGCTTGTAGCCGTTCCGAGACAACCTACTTCCCTGTCAGATGTTATGTCCGACCAGCTCTCGGCAACTTCGAGCCAATCGGCTCGACCGCATTCAAACCGGGCTCCTTCAGCTTCGCGCACACCATCGACCTTACGAGCGAGGACGAGGTTAGCGACGGAGACGATGTGCAGGAGCTGGACACCGTCGCAAACTCCACCTTCGAAACTCCATCTCTCGAGGACGTCGAAGATTACATCTCGGAAAGCGATTCGGACGAAAGCACCGATCCTTTCGATGTCCCATCCGTGCACTGGGTCCACGAAGTTATCGAGGCTGCCTCTGAGCTCGATTCGCTCGAACGGGAGAAACTCGAGGCCAAAACGCTTGGTGAGGACTACATGTCCTCCTACAAGGCGACTCAGGAATGTCACTCCCCTGCAACATCTGTGGAAGCCGCTTCTCCTATTCCGACTATTTCCGACAACACATCCGATGTTGAGAAGCTGGAGCGTGCGGAAGCGGAAGAATCTCAAATCCGCTCTTCGCTCAAGCGCAAGCTGGACGAGGATGAAGCTGCGGACTCCAATGCTGGACGGGGCACTACCTTCTCCGCAGCGTCGAGCCCTCTCGAATCCGCCGTCGTCCCGTCTCCCGAGCTGTCCGAACAGACCCCCGACTCTAGCCCCCCCGCTACAGCAACTGAATCGAGCTCGTCGCTGCCCTCGCCCGTCAAAAAGCGCCGTTCCCAGCTGTACCTCCGCAAACGAGGAAATGCTGCAGTTAGACCCTCGATATGTCGAGCACGCCAAGTCAAGACCATCATGGCCAAGGCCATGTACGCAGGTGGTCTCCTCTCGGTTGGCTTCCTCAGTGGCTCGCTGTTCACCTTCAAGAGCTTGATGAACGCAGCTGCCACCGCCAACGCTTCTGCTTCTGCCAAATAGTCGGCCTGTCTCCGTCTGCCTCGTCCGAATCCTCGCTTCTCCGTCCAGTAGTCTCTTGTCTTGCAGATGTTTGTCCAGTAGTGTTTCCAGCCAGTAATGCATCTTCCATGTCGATCTTCCACAGTTGCACCACTCGATACTGCAGAGGCCTGCAGACGCACACACATATCGGCTCGAGCGAGAACGGAACTCATGATGAGGATGTGAATCGAGTGATGACTGGGACAGCGGTCCTATCCTTTCGTCTCTACAAGCTCGCCAGGCTCGAGCTCATTCCGATGGCCCGCATCGAGACGAGCTGAGAGAGCAGTCAGTATCTCCGCTCTTTGTAGCGCACAAGCGCCAGCTCGGGACCGAGTTGATCCCTCACAGGAGATCCCTCTGGTCTTTTCTGAACTTGTCACTGTCCGCGAGTTCGGCGACCAAACTATCCAAAGCCTATTCCCCGACACTCCTTCAGCTACGACATCTGCATCTGAATTATCGACAATGATCAGTTGTCTATAGCTGTTTGAGCGTACATCACTGTTGCAATGCCTGGATGCCATTCCCTATCGAATTCTCACTTGCATAATAGTGAAGCTTCAAGAGGGCCTGTATGATTACAGTACGAATGCAAGAGCTCGCGCAGACTCGGGAACGCAAGCATCTTACAAGCGATGTCGAAAATTTGGAAAATTTATATACGCTCCACGAGCTCGACTAGTATACAAGCAACAGCTTGATAGGGGATATAGCTCAGTGGTAGAGCGTCTCGTTTGCATTAGTAAATCCAAATCTCGAGAAGGTCTGGGGTTCAATCCCCCATGTCTCCATTTTTTTTGCACTTTTTGACACGACCTTTTTCGGCCAACATTTTGGGTGCTCACACCACCATTGTTATAAACGACTGGAACGAGAGTTGGATTGAACCCGGTACCTCCTCGAGATTTGGATTTACTAATGCAAACGAGACGCTCTACCACTGAGCTATATCTCCATGTCGGATGGACTTCTCTGTGGAAGCTGGTCAAGTAACAACTCAGGGAGGTGGTTCGTGCCGCTCGTGGACTTACACGGCTGAGTCCGCTGCCGTGGCCGGTCGCCATGAGCCTGCTCACGCTGTATGTGTGCAGTTCCTCACGAAGCATAAGAGTAAGCAGAGGCTCAGAAAGCTCGACATCACCAGTGCGAAGCTCCACAGCATCGTGGCCGGGTTTAGATGTCGGTCACTTTCTAAGCTTCGGTTGGTTTCCTCAGTGCTTCTGGGGCTGTATGTTTGCAATCCTTTAACTCGAGCTGCGTGACACGAGTGTGCTGGTTCGCGCTTTGTGAATTTCCACATCTTCACAACTTATAGCGCCTGCCACGCCCGAAACCGGTATACAGTATTTCACCCTAAGATCACTTTTCGTCCCCCTAGACAGCTATCGACTTTCGTCGTCACATCCATACACTCTCTATCACTCTCACTAACGTTCAGACGCACCAAGCGCCGTTTGACGAATGCCAACTCCGACAAGGAAAGCCGATCAAGAGCGTCCCACCAGAGCAGCGCAGCTCAGCCCAGCCAAACTCTCTTCACTTGCAGACGCAAATGAGATACAGGTTCCTCTGCGGTGTCTTCTGAGCAAGAATCTCATCTCATGTTCTCGTGGCTTAAACCTTGTCGGAGCGGTCAACGCTCGGACCGCATCCTCTCCCTGAAATCATTGTCTTCACCTGGCTGCGCAAGTGATCAGGCATGCGACACATCGCAGACGCGAGCACGAGCGTGCGCCGAAGCGCACGGCTCTGGTCAACTTGATCAATGGCTGAGTCAAAGAACGCATGGACCTCCTTGAAATGCAATGGCCAAGTAAGGCCGACTGTCGTTGACTGACAAAGGTCGTGTCTGTTCGTTATAAGCACACCTTCTCTTCTTCCTCAGGATCCATCCAGCCTCCTTCCGTCAGTTCGCTCCACTTGATCCTCTCATTGCCTCCAGGACGACCTCTCCCCTGCTCACTCGCTTCTGGTCATCCGACCTTTATCCTGCGACAATATTCGCTTTGACAAGATGAGCGAGTTCGAGTACAAGCTCCTTTACTCGCGAGGGACCAAGCCTTTGATGAGCGGCAAGCATCTCCACATCGAGCTTGAGACGACTGGCGTGCCTCCTGGCGGCGTCCGATGGCGATTCTCGACTCGCTACCGACCCAGCAAGCCGAGCTACCGCAACGTGCTGCTTCAAGCTATCCTCGAGATGTGCAAGAAGCACAATCTCACTCCTCTCGAGATCCGACCTCTGCAGGGCGGTCGCAGCCTTGTCGATGTCATCTTTGCCAACGGAGACGACGTGATGAAAGTGTACGAGGGCGAGATCACCTTCGACTTTTACGGCACTCAGCCGGAACTCGTCGACCGTGCCATGCCTGACCGAAAGCATGTCGCGCTGTGCATCCAAACGCTGCCTGCTAGAACCAATCTTCGAGCTCTCGTTCCTGCGCTGCAAGAACATCCGCGAATCAGCAAGGCCGGCACTGTCGTCGATGTGTGGTCCGCCCACTGCTCCGAGTCGAAGCAATTCAAGGGCAAAGTTCTCGTCCTACTCGAGCTCTTCACGCAGAACGGCGTTGTACCTCTCGAGACACGCGCCGCGATCCCTGGCTGGTTCAGCTTTGACGGCGTTGCTTACCTGGTGCTCTTTCCTGACCGACCTGCATGGTGCGTCCACTGCCGATACGACGAACGTGGACCCTTTCACAGCAGGCACACTTGCCCAGCTCTTGTATGCTCGACTTGCAAAAAGCATGGGCACACTTCGGTGGATTGTGGCAAACGTCAGAAGCAGGTTGCTTGCAAGAAGCCGGCCGGTAAAAGACGCGACGACGTAGACGACGATGACAACGAGGATGATGATGACGATGATGACGACGAGACGCCCAGAGCAGCTTCGAAGGACCGGGCGTCGATGGAGCGTCGTTTCGCCGAGCTTGGAATCCGCGATGGCAGCGCCGAGGCTGACGAGCTCGCTCGCGACTTTGGGGTGTTGGCTCTGTCGGAGAGCGACATCGGCGCCTAGACAATATGGCAGTGCTATGAAAGTTCATCCGACCTCGACAATACTGATGATGCTGCTTCTCGAAATCAAACGTCTTGCTTGCTTTTCAGTGTGTCTGTGGGCTCTCTTGCAAGGCTGCCATATGCTATTTGACCTGCATCAAAAGCTCCTCGGACGGAGGATAGGGCCGCTGCTGGAAGGGCTTCGTTACGGGACTGCTGCCGAATGTATGCGCGCCAGAAGCGCTCGCGTTGTTGCTGGCGGCGGTTATCGATGTGAGCGTGGAACGAGGCCGTGCCGATGTTTTTGAGGCGGGGGTTGGAGACGCAGTCATGCTGCCCGGCTCCGTGGGAAGTCGTTTTGGCGGCTTCTTGGAGCTATTCCGTTCGGGGGCGATGATGTTGCCAACTGACAGCCTGGAGAACTGGTCTGCATCCAGAACATGATCCAGCATATCGCCCATCTGCAAAGACCTTGAGTTTGGCAGAGGTGACGTGGAGTACGTCTCCTGCCGCAACGGTGTGTGATCGATTTTGCCAAAGACGTCTTGATCAGCAGACGTGGTGGGTGTCGATACCCCGTTGTGCATGTAGCCCGTCGGAGTCGGTGAGACGAGTCCTGCGAGCTGTGGGTGGTGCGACCCGGTCGGCGTGTCGTGAAATAGTCGTCGCGAAGAGGGTTGATCGAAAGGGCTGCTGTCGATGCTGCTGGTGCTTGTGCTGGAGCTCAGCTCCATTATCATTGGCTGTTGCATTGGTCGAGAGGATGAGTCTGGAGCCTGTGGTGAAGCTGAAGATAGAGATGCTTGCCTGTCGCTCGTGGATGAGAGCGCGGAAGAGGCCATGACCGGAGGTGGCGATGTTATGTTCATGTCGATCTGGTCAACATGAGACGCTTCGGCAGAACCGTCGTGGCGAAGATGCGCGATCCAGGTCGTGCGATGCAGCTGTACCGCTGTTATGACCCTGCAACCCCTTGTCTGTGGCTTTGAGACATCGGATGCCTTCCGTGTACGGTATGCGGTCGCTGCGAAAATGCAGATATCGATGAGCGGATGTGTACGGGGCTGTACCGTAGCTGCAGTCTGTGGAAGAGTGTGAAGGAGGCACAGTCGGCAGAGCCGCAACGAAATCCAAGCTTAGTTTCGAGGGCGCATTCATCGGCTATGAGGTTGAGCAGCTGACTGATGCAAGCGATCGGGAGCGCCCAAACTAGCTCGCTCAGCCAGATGTTTCGCTGCAGCCTGATGTGAAAGGATCCTGGTTGTCACGAATTCGCTCGGCAGCATGCAGGGTTCTGTTTGCAGAACGAAGGATGCTTCGGTGTTGTATGCAAGACCTGCAGGTGGAGGACTGGCTGGCTGGCTAAGCGAGCAAACTTACGACAGGCTCGACTTGCGACCCTCTGCAAGTCACACAATACGTGCAGAGGCGTTGCTGTTCGAAACCAACACCTCTTTGCCAAACACGCAAATCCGACCTAGCTTTTGCGGATCAGGCACGCGACGTGCGTCCAAGAGAAGGCGAATGAGATTTTTAGACTTTCATCTCCCCTCGGTCTTTGCCCGATGCCGATCGATTTTGTAAACCGGTGGACCCTGAAAGACGGAAGCTCACAGCTTTCTTCCTGCCGTCATTGAAGAACCTTGTTCGAGGCAGCGTTTCCTTCGTCAGTGCGGCCAAGGTACCTTACCGAGTGTCGATGCCATCCTGATGGAACAGACAGGTGACGATTGCGATGATCCGTTCTTGCTGCTGCTTCGAGATCGAGCGATCCAATCACGCAAGCGGCAGGGGATCCCCTTTGCGCAAGACAGTCCTACACAGGACTGGCCACAGCGGTTGGCGCAGCCGCCCTCGGCAAGCGAATTCGGAGAGATCATCGAACAGCATGTCCCTGTCCTGATAGACGACTGCGTGCGCCACCGTTCCCAACTGGCAAAGTGGAAGGACACGAGCTACGTGGAAACATGCATGGGACCAGATCGCAGCGTCGTGGTGGCCATCACCCCGGACGGCAGGGCGGACGACATCATTGAACATCCGGAGCACGGCAACGTGGTCTTTGCGCTTCCATTAGAAGTGCAGATATCGTTCTCGGAGCTTCTGAAGCGACTCTCAAGGCAAGCACAGGGCCAAGCAGACACGATCGCCTACCTGCAATCCCAGAACTCAAACTTGAGCGTGCAAGAGTACGGCGATCTGTCGCCTCTGATGCGTGATCTCGAATCGCACACAGACGCAGGACAGCTCGACACGAAAGAAAGCAGACGCAGCGATCTGTCATGGGCTACCGAGGCGATTGGACGGGCTCCCGAGGCAACCAACATCTGGATCGGGACCTCTGCGTCCCGCACTTCGATGCATCGTGACTACTATGAAAACCTTTTCACAGTGATCCGAGGCTGGAAGGAGTTCACCGTGTATCCGCCAGCGGAAGGATGCTTCCTGTGCGATGACGACGAGTTTCCCCTGTACAGGTACGTGTACGACACGGCACCGGATGGCAGCACAAGTGCTCATCTGAGACTGCGAAAGGACGACGAGGACGCAACCACAAGGTGGATACCTATCGATCCCACCTTGCCCAAGCATGCGAAACGAAACGCCCCTTTCGTCCATCGCGATCTGAACATGACCTCGTCCCAACAGCTGCCGTCTCGTAGACACGCTTCCTGTACCAAGTACGGTTACGCTCTGCCTGCTCTCAAAATTCGCGTTCACGAGGGCGAAACCCTCTACCTTCCCAGCGGCTGGTTTCACCACGTGGCGCAACAGCAAGACGTGCAAGTGGAGAACATCGACGGTCAAGGCGCCGTCGACCGTGGTCTGTGTCTCTGCATCAACTGGTGGTACGAGATCTCTGACGACATGGCGATACATCTCGAAGAGACCGACTTGACGGTGCCGACGTGACAATGCTCATGGCAAATGTCACGCACTTGCAATCTTACACAGAAGGGACACCTTGTCTGCAGCTCTGTCACGCGTGTTGAACGTGTTGAAAAGCATAAAATGAAACTCCGATGCGATCTGACTGCTGCTTGGCAATCGATGACCAGCGTACCGGAATCAGATGGCACAAGCAGCACGAATCTTGGTTGTGATGGCTTAAGCAGAGGAGGCTCGAAAAGGACGGCAAGCTTGGCTCGCTGAGTATGAGCGACAGCTCAAGGCATTGAACACTGCTAGACGAGCAGAGGTGCGGGGTACCAACTCGTCTCCTGGCTGCACTACACTCCAGGAATGCGGGGAAAAAAAGAATTCTGTTGTGTCTATCCTCGCTGCCCCAAGCCGCGGTTGCAAGGTGGAGTACAAGAAAGGCGTCTTCACTTCGCCGATTGCTTCTTCATCAAAGCCTTCCCGCTCCGGCTCTTGTGTCGTTAGCCTCAAGCAATGAAAGGGCGGCAGCGTGCAGACCATCGAATGACTTTTGTGCTTGGCTTCAAAGCCGTAACTTTCACATCTCTCTTGGAATTGGCTTCGGCTACGCATTCTCAGCTCGGTTATCGCTTCGCCCAAGATTTGCCTTGTTCCTCCTGACATCTTCTCCAACGAACGAGTTCCCTCAACCTGGGCTCATCAGCGGAGCATACTTTGAACACCGCTCGACCGTGACTTCTGATGTCACAGCTCCGCCCCGCACTTCGCATAGGCCTCTAGCTTTTTTTGATCAATTGTGCACTGGCCGACTAATGAGCTCTCGCATGCCACGATGATGCTATCGAAACGAATTCCTGCGAACGCAATCACAAGGCCAAAATGGGGCACGTCCCCTCGCTCAGAGCGGAGGAAAAGACTTTACAGGGCCTCATTTCGCAGCTGCGCTCTTTCAGTTACAGTGGGGTGTGAGGTGCTGCAGCAGCGGCTGCCGTCAATGCCAATTGATCGGAGCCGCTGCACCAGCAAGTGCGATTTCGCTGTTCTTGCCAATGAAGCGGCGTGCAAGCTTCATACGCGGGATCCGCTCTCCGCCTTTTTGTGTGCACGCCAAGCGAGCCTTTACGCGAGACCTGCCACTTGCAGCCTAATCGTGCCTCTCCGCTCCCTAGCCGTGAGCGTGGCACGAACCAGAAGATGGGGCTCGGACCCCCCTTTGGCTTTCATGTATTGGCCCGAAACCGGCTGCAACGTTGATCGTGTCTTTATCGTCCAGGAGGTATATATGCCGGAGGACTCTCTCTGCCTTCTACATTGCACAATCGCTTCCCCCTTCAACGTCTCGAAATCAACCCCTCTACCGAACTTTTCACACATTGTGTAACAAGCACATCCCAGCGCCTATCCATTCCTCTCACCTTTTATTGCGTGTTCACCATTCAGCGACAATCGTGCTTCAGACAGGCCCACCATGGTTGTTGAAATCGGTCAGAAAGAGATCGAAATCCAGGAAGGATATGTCGGTGAGTATTTGCACGAATACAGTGACCCTCGATCGTCATGATTGATGCTGCTGGGGGGACAAGATGCATAGCTTGCTAGCTCAGACTGTCAACGTTATGGCACAGGCCCAGTATCTCACAGAACCTGCTCGCTTATACACATAGCCCTTTCTTCTCGATCCTGGTTGCAGGCAATCTGACGCAGGAGCAGGAAGGCAAGCTTCAAGAGCTTTGGATGAAGTTCTTGGAAGTCTGTGAGAATGCTTCCGACGATGATACCGATGCAGAAGCTAAAGGAAAGAGCGGCGGAGACCTGGGTGGCTGGGACGAGAACAAGTCCGGCCCAGAAGGCGCCGGCATCCCTAAGGACGACAAGGCCAAAGACGAACTCAAGGCTCGTGAAGAGCAAGCCGCCCTCGACGAGCTTCTCAATACCTACGGAGCTTCGGCGCTTCGAAACACCTTTTGGAAGTTTGTCAAGATGGACAATCCCGACACGGACGTGCTGCGATTCCTGCGAGCTCGAAAGTGGGACGTCTCGCGTGCCTTTGCCATGATGGCCGGTTGCATGAAGTGGCGTCTCGACAACAACGTCGAGGAGCTTGCCGAGAATGGCGACTTGGGCAACGCAAAGATCGAAAAATTCCTCGACCAGCAGCGAAGTGGCAAGACCTACGCTATGGGTACCACGGACAACGAGCAGCCCATCTGCTATATCCACGTCAAGAAGCATTTGACTTGGGGACAGCCAGGAGCCTCAATGTCCAAGTACGTCATCTACGCCATGGAGTCGTTCCGTCTGCTCATGCAGCCTCCCAACGACAAGGTGGTGCTCTTGTTCGACTTGACTGGGTTTGGTCTCAGGAACATGGACTGGAACTGTATTCTCTTCATCGTCAAGTGTCTTGAGGCCTACTACCCCGAATCGCTCGGCACGCTCTACATCCACAACGCACCTTGGATCTTTTCGGGCATCTGGAAGCTTCTGGGACCCATGCTTGATCCTGTCGTTCGAAGCAAGGTCAAATTTACCAAGAAGCCAGAGGACCTGGATCTTGTGCCCAAGGAGCGTCTCTTGTCCAACATGGGAGGCAACAACACGAGCGAGTTCGAGTTCGTCGAGCCCGAAGAGGGTGAAAACGACCAGACCAAAGACGAGGAGGGCAAGAAGAGAACGTGGAACAACTATATGAAGATCGCCAAGGAGTACGAGCAAGTGACGCGGAAGTGGTGCGAGACCAAGGGCAAGGATGAGGAGGTGAACAAGAAGCGGGAGCTGCTCGTCAAGAAACTTCGCGTTGCTCAGTTTGAGCACGAACCCTACTTCCGTGGCAAGACCGTGTACCACCGCGATGGCACTATCGACGGACAAGGTGTCGTCACATGGAACTACAAGCAGAAGGACGGCGAGACGATCCGACACGTTGTCGGTCGCAAGGCTTGCGTGGCAACGCTGAAGAAGGAGATCGAGGAGATCGAAGGCGGCGCTGATCCTAAGGAGGTTGAGGAGCATGTCGGCAAAAAGGCCGACGAGCAAGCAAGCAGTGGTGGCGGTGAAGCTGCGGCTGGTGCAGCTGCTGGTGCCGCCGCCGGTGGTGCTGCTGCCGCCGGTGCTGCGGATGATGGCGATGATGCATTCCACGAGGCACCCGTTGCTTCAAAGGCAGACACGACAAAAGCGTTGGACGCTGACACCGAGAAAGTCATCTCTCACGACGAGGAGGCTGCTAAAACGGCGGACGCTGCTGCCAACGGCAACGGTCACGCAAACGGCGCCGCCAACGGTGGCTCGCCTAACGGCAAAGCATCGCAGAAGTCTGGCCCCACCGACTACAGCAAAGATGATTCGGATGGTGCCAGCCTGAAGAAGGTCAAATCGATCAAGCAGTCGGGGATGGCCAAGCTCAAGTCAGTCATGGGCAAGGCTTGAACGGTACGAGAACACTTCCCAGAGTCCGGATCCGTAACTTAGTTGTAAAGCTCGTTTGTAATCAGCTCGCTATCTCGCTCTTTGTCTTGTCGACCAATAATGATACCTCTGTTTTGCTCGAAACGTTCTTCGTGCCGACATTGCCACCTCCAGTGTAGCGCCGATGATCAAAGTGTCTTCTCTGATTGGGCAAGCACAGGAAGCCCCTGCTCATTTTCGGCTCGTGCAACCCGTCACTGATAGGGTTGCCACTGAGAACGATTGACAGCCGAGTTTCAACTGAAGTACTTGCATGCATTCTGCTCTGAGACTGTCGGCGGCTCTGATCGAGGCTTTGAGATAGCACCGACGACGAGGCAGGTGCGACTATCAAGGTTACGGATCACCGCGAGGGTCCTCGCTCCTTTGCAATCTCGCGTCTCTGATTTGGCCGAGCCTCTGTGCAGCTACAGTCTGGTCAGACCCTTGCGATTCGGAATTTGGCTCTGTTTGACAGCCATTCCGAAACGCTTTCACTCCGCACTCATCCCACCGTCGACGCACAGGATCCGGCTTCAACCAAGCTTCGCAGCCTCCCAAGCATCGTCGCACAAGACTATGGCATGACCGTCAAGGCTGCTCGACCGACAAGGTCGTCGTGGTCGACCTTCTTGGTCAGACCAAGGCCTGCTTCTCGGGCAAGAACAGGTTCCTTTGCCGCTGGCTTCCACGACTTCCAGCCAAGCAAGGCAGTTCACGCAGGCAGGAAGGACGTTGCCGCTCGATGGACCACAAGGGATCCTTCAAAAGGTTTTTCTGCACCATCTGATCATGCTTCACAACTTCAACGGCTCTACCTTTCTATCTCTCCACCAAGACCAAGAAGTACGATCCGAGACAAGATGGCACCCATCGCAGTCTCGCCAAAAGCGGCGCCAGCTGTACCTTCCGGCAAGCGAAACGACAAAAAGATCAGCGACAAGCAGAGCAATGATGCACAGGTCAAGTTTGCATCGTTCGATGTGACCGATCAGGCCTTCTACCGCTCAGCAGACGCCTCTTGCTCTGCCATCGTCAACCTCAAACCCATTGTTCCGGGACACGTTCTGGTTATCCCCACCACGCCATACCACAGACTAGCCGAAGTTCCCGCAGACATCGTCGCTGCTCTGTTTCAGAGCGTCCAGGAGATCTCCAAGGGGCTGGAAAGGGTGTTTGAGGCCGATGCCCTGACGGTCAGTATCCAAGATGGCGAAGCGGCTGGTCAAACGGTTCCTCATCTGCATGTCCACATCTTGCCACGCAAAGCAGGAGATATCGAGCCAAACGATCTCGTGTATGCGCACCTTGAACAGTGGGGCTTCGATACCAAGAAGCTGCTCAACAAGGACGAACCGCTGAAGGTCGATGCTGACGAGGACAGGAAGCCAAGATCGAAGGAAGAGATGCGCAAGGAAGCTACTTTCTTGAGCTCCTTCTTTACCGCCGATGGCAAGTTCGATGCCGCAAAGCTCGAGACATCACAATCGAAAACAAGCAAGCGGGTTTCAGACGCTATCGCTCCGGCTAAGCAGAAGCGATCCAGGGTCGATCGTCTCCCGGTGACGCTGCTCAGTGGATTTTTGGGGGCGGGCAAAACAACGCTTCTTGAACACATCCTTACCTCAAGAGACCATGGTCTCCGCGTTGCTGTCGTCGTCAACGACATGGGCGCGCTCAACATCGACGCATCCCTTCTGTCCAATCACCGCGTAACTCAAGCAGAAGAAAAGGTGGTGCAGATGCAGAACGGCTGCATCTGCTGCACCCTCCGTGGTGATCTGCTCGAAGAGGTCGCGGCTCTAGCCGAAAACCGAGAGATCGACTACCTTCTCATCGAGAGCACAGGTATCTCTGAGCCGATGCAAGTGGCCGAAACGTTCTCAGAAGAGTTTGCCGACATGTACACGCAGATGGCCGACGATCTCGAAGACGAGATCCGCGCCGACCCGCAGAAGAAGGCGGAGCACGAGAAGGTGGCCAAGATCCTCAAGCAAGGTGGCCTTCCCGCTGTCGCACGCCTCGACACCTGCGTCACGGTCGTCGACGCAGTCAACCTGTTCAACGACTACAACACCGTCGATTTCCTCGTCGACCGTCACAAGGATGACCACGACGTACCCGAAGAAGACGATCGCAACATCTCCGACCTTCAGACCGACCAGCTGGAATTCGCCAATGTGATCCTAATTAACAAGTGCGATCTGGTGAGCAAGGAAGAGGTGGACAAGGTGCGAGCTTTCATCCGGCTCCTCAATCCGGACGCAAAGATCATTCCAACCACGCGCAGCCGTATCGACCTGAAAGAGATCCTCAACACCAACCTGTTCAGCTACGAGAAAGCTGCCTTGGGAGCTGGCTGGCTCAAGAGTCTCAACGAAGAGATCAAACCCGAAACGGAAGAATATGGAATCGGCAGCTTTGTATACAAAGCACGAAGACCGTTCCACACCGCTAGGTTGTGGGAGACGATCCGCGAGGTATTTGTAGTTATTCAGAGCGAGTACATCGACGACGGCGAGGACGAGGATGAAGACATGGAAAACGACGAAGCTGCCGAAGACGATAGCGGGGACGAAGAAATGGAGGACGAAGCGGAAACCGACAACGACGTCGAAGCTCAACCTCAGCTCAACCCTCAAGCCCGTCTAGAAGCCAAGAACGCCAGCGAGACGTTCGCGCCTCTGCTTCGATCCAAAGGATTCGTCTGGCTAGCTACACGACCTTTGATGTTCGGCGAGTGGTCACAAGCAGGAATCATGCTCACTCTTCAAGGCGGTGCACGATGGCGATGCGAGCTGGACGCTGATATGTGGCCTCAAGATAAGGAGATTGTAGAGGCAATCAAGAAGGACTTCCAGGCACCGTGGGGTGACAGGAGGCAAGAGGTCGTGTTGATCGGCAAGAGCATGCGCGACGGCGGCGAGGAGAGGCTGCGCGCTGCGCTCGACAAGTGTCTCCTCACAGACGAGGAGATGAAGCAGTGGGAGGATATCATGAACGATCCGAGCCTCCAGGACGTCCAGGACAAGCAGCACAGACTGCAAGAGATCTTTGAGGATGGGTTTGAGGACTGGCCCGATCACGAAGATCCAGAGGCTCATGAAGGTCACAATCACTAGAGTATCGCTCTGTGCCTTGGCATCATAGCATCACCAACCAAAAGCATGCAGAGAGCCGGCTTATCACGGCTCCTTTCAATGCAACATAGTTCACCGTCCGATTCTCTCCGCCTTACCTTGTGAATGCTTTGCCGGACAGAGAGCTGTTCTATGACGGGATGCGTTGTCTCCGACCACATTGTTGTCGATCATGCGCTCTATCTGACTCATAGGTGCGTCTTAAGCTCGCCCCAAAGCCTCGGTCAATGGCAGTGCGCTGGCTTCTCGGAGAGGTGCGTCCTGCACCGGGATGACAACGCCCGCAGTCGATCAATCTGTTGAAAGACACACCGCAAGCGAACACTTTCTGCAGGCATGACCGGCAAATGCTGTGGGGTGACAACTTGCTATGCATCGGGATACGTCTTTCGATCGCCGCAGAGAATGCAACGGCCCACCGTGGCGTGCATCACGCCCGATTCCATCATGATGCGTCGTCGCCGAGGGCCAACGTTGCGGTCTTGAGCAGCCTTGGGTGATTTCGAAATTTGGAAGTCGCAGGTAAGCCTATACCAAAGCGCATCGCACGTCACGTTGGTTGATGACGTCATCCCGAGCAAATGGGGGGGAGCCAAAAATAAAAACGTGGGGAAAAGCAACACGAGCAAGGCTTCGGAGTGTGAAAATGAACGAGCGATCCGTTCGTGTCATCGAATGCAAGACTCTACTGTACCTCGTGTCGGACTCACAAGCGGAAGCGAACGATTGATCCGGTGGCTTGCAGCTCGTTCGATTCAGTGCATGGCTCGAGCGGGAAAGGTGTGGCAGAGGTAATTCTTGTGGGATGAGACCGTGCCTCTGGTTCCAAAAAAAGTGTGATGACGCGGTCTAGACTCAGCCGCATGGCTCGTTCTCCACTGTAGCTCATGTCGACGTTTGTGGGAGGTCTCGGAAATGACGTAGAGCGAGCTTGGCTGTGCAGGTACGCATCCGCGAGGTTGACATTCGGCCCGGATGTTCAGTAACCGCCAGAATCACGTCCTTGACCCGGGAGGAGAGTCGAGCTACGCGCAATGCACACTCCCGGTGTGGCAATGACGCAGTCAAGCCTGGGCTGTGTTCCATTCAGATTTGGCAGCAAGGACTGCTGTATTCACTTTGCAGCGTTGTTGCGCATGCATGTTGGCCGTCTTGATCTACAATACGACTCAGACGGCTGCAGAGTGACGGTGTTGGATACGGAACGCAAGCCGAGCGTCTGCCGATTTTGATGCATGGCCTAGGCGACCGGTGTGCGAAGGAAGGGCGGAGTTTTGCGGAGCGGCGATGCTGGTTGGACGTTGTTGAAGCCAAAGGGTACGGCGCTGTCTGGTTCGAGGCATTCTGAGGTCATACGTTACCCGACCCATCGACGTGGCCGGTTCAGGGGTCAGATCCGACAACCCGTCCGTGAACCCTGGTCTCCGTTCCTCGGCTTTTCCTCCACATAAGGGTCATAGGACCTGTCCGTAAACTGAGCGTACTCTGAACGTGCGCTCGTCCAAAAAGCATATAAGGCTCGACATTTACTCGTATCTACATTCTTCCTCCATCCACACAAACCAACTCTCTTCACACCCACATTCAACACTCTTACAAACTTTCACAATGTCTGAGCCCTCCAAAGCCAACGGGTAAGTGCTCTCTGCCGGCCAACACGGCTCTTTCCTCATCATGCCACTCCGTTCGGCAATCTGACCACGTCGCTCTTCTCCAACTACGCATTTCATACAACACAGAAACTACAACAGCGTTGCTGGCACCGTCAAGGAGACCATCGGCAACCTGACCGGCTCCACCGACTGGCAGACCACCGGCAAGGAGCAGCACGCTAAGGGCGAGAGCGAGATCAAGGCGGCCGAGGCCAAGGGCTACGCCGAGGGCACCAAGGACCAGGTTTCGGGCAAGATCGACAACGTCGTTGGCGCCGTCACCGGTGACAAGTCCAAGGAGATGTCCGGCAAGGCCCAGCAGGAGTCTGGCAAGGCCCAGAAGGAACTCAACTCCTAAACGGATCCCCTCCCAACCCAACTGGACGCTTCTCGGTTTCATTCTTTACGTTTTGACCATATGATGCAGCCACAGCAATACAATATACCAATCTAACCCATCCCAACATCATTCTCCTTGCTTGTGTCATTGTCTGTCGTCGTCAGTGAAAAGCGGAAGGCTTGTATTGTTGTCAAGCTCTATGTGTGTATACACGCTGGATAAGCGGGACGACTGCTTCCACAAAGCATCAGTATGTATGGCGTCCGGCGAGTATCACAGCGGTCGCGGCCACCACCAGCGCACCGACCAGGAGTGCTATGACAGAGACTGATATCAGCGAGAGCGAGGATGAGACAGAACAGTCGGTCAGAGAGTCATCTTGGTGGGTATCACAGAGGTGTGGTGGATTGGAGCATACTCACTTCCGATCCTAGAGGGTATAAACTTGCCGCGAACCAGAGTCGACTGGACTGCAAAGTATCTATAGCAACCGAGCGCCAGCGCAATCACACCAAGCAGGATGAAGGAGCCGCCTAATGGCTTTCCAAGCTTGGCTATGCTCTCCAGTCTCTGCGAGAGAAGGATGTGAGGTGCAGCTTCGGACCAGTCTACCACCGGATCTTTTTGGAAATCGAGGTAGCTCGCACCGCCAGGTCGCTTTGCATCGGGTGAGCCGACGAGAGACGGTAGCTGGAAGAGCTGTGTCACGGCGCTGTTGATGTGAGAAAGAAGAAGCAAACCTGGTCAGAATCCAGCCCTGTCGCTCGGTCACACGCTCCGGATGGCCCGGCCGAAAGCCTGAATTGTATGATTGCGGAACTCACATGCCGATGCTGACCAGGCTAAGGCTGGTGCGAAGCCATGCCAGGAACGTCCTTTCCGACGCGAGGTGGTCTCGAGCAACGCTGCCTTCGTTTTGTAGCTCGAGGCTGAATGCTCTATGCGCTCGGTTCAACGCTGCTCTAACGGGTCGTAGTACCGCCGACATATTGGCGCCGCTCGTTCCTTCTACTCGCCTCTAGGTTGTTGCTATCGAATCGTTCGCGGCTTGCTAAGTCCCAGCATCCATCACAAACCAAGTCGACAGTCGCTCTCGGTATGATGATGGAAGAGGTCCGGAAGCAGCATTGCAGAGGAGCGCTGATCAAGAAAGGGCTCGGAGAAGCCGTTTCGTAGTGCCAAGCTCTATTTGTCTTACGGATGCACGCCGTGCATCGAGCCAGCATCCTAGCACGTCAGAACGTCGTTCAATTTCAAAAGAGGGCGTCGGTCCAGACCCTTTGCAACGCACAAATTGGTCGAATGTGTTAGACCGATACTGACTTGGTAGGCGGTCAATTCATTTTAACGTCCAGCCTCCACCAAATGATCCGTGCGTAGGCGTGTGTTGGAGTGAGTATTGAGCCTCCAGCTTCAGGGGTCGAGCACAGCCCGCTGCGAGCTGCGGTTCCTATGCGTTCTATAGCTTGGTGCCGTACCCTTTGTCCAACTAACTCTGTCACCATCGTGGATCTTCGCGCTGCCTCTGCTCCATCTCAAAGAGGAAGTGAGAAGTGAGAAACGCATTCAGCATACGTGCAGTCATGCCGTCGTTTCCATACCTCGCCAAAGCGACAATCAAGTACAAGAGTCCGCACAAACAGGACCTCACCTTTGCCAAAGGAGAAATTATCCGTGTCACAGGCGTGGCTCCAAAGACCGACCCTTCAGACGACGATGACGACGATGACGACGACTGGCTGGTAGGGGAGACGCTCGACGGCTCAAAGAACGGCACCTTTCCCGGCAGCTTTGTCGAGCCTTCAGACGAGCTCGAAGAGGCGCCATCGCACGAAGCTGAAGCCAAGATTGCATCTGCCATAGCACCGACCTCTGCTCCCGGCGCAATCTCAAGTGAAGTTCCTGCCGGCCTTCAAGGCTCTGTTGTCGAAGAGGAACCGCCATCGCATCAAGCTGAGCCGATCCCAGAAGCGGCACGAGAAGCAGCACGGAAGAGCGAGACCGAAGAAACCGGCTTCGGCGCGCCATTGCCGCCTAGACCGCCCTCTCCCGATGAAGATCATGACCAAGCCGCAGCCGCAAGTGCAACGCAAGTTGACGCTGCCGAACCTGCTGTCGCTGCAGCCGAGGCTGCGCCTGACGCACTCAAAGCTACTGATGGTGCTTCCAAGGGGGCAGCCGGAGCAGCTGTCCTAGGCGCTGCAGGTGGCGCTGCCGCCAGTAGCATTGCCGACGCTTCCAAGGCCGAAGTGACTCCGGACTCGAAAGCCACTGCCTCGTCACCGACAAAGTCTCCACCTGCCGTCGCATCGAAGCCAGTAGGGATGTCGAGCTCCTTCCGTGATCGACTCGCTGCGTTCAACAAGCCGGCGGAGTCGGCGCCTCCTCCGGTCCCCAAGGGTAAGCCTGGTGGCTGGAAGAGACCTGCAGCTGCCTCAAACGAGGCCAAGCCTCTCGTTCCAGGCGCCTCAGCGTCCGCCTCGACAACAGCCGCTGTGAAGACGGCTGCTTCTGCAACTGCAGCGCAGACGAACGAGGCAACACCCTCGAGCGAACCATCGGCCGCAGGCGGCGCATTCAGTGCTGCCGACGCGCAAACCTCTATCAAGATGAGTCTCAAGGAAAGAATGGCGGCCCTCCAACGCAACGAGGCAGCCGCGGATGAGTCTGCTCCGCAGACCAAGCCTAAGCCGGCGGCCCCAGGCAAGATCGGAGCCGATCGTCGCAACGTTGCTATGCAGGGCATGGGACTCGCTCCAGGAGCACCGGTTCCCGCGAGAAAGTCGAGCGTCGAGTCCGGCAGGAGTGTCGACGAGCCTACGGCTGAGCCCAGCGCGGCACAAGAAAGTTCCCAGTCAGACGCGCAACCCGTCGCAAGCGAGGAGAATGACCACGATGCAAATGATGCACAAGGCGCCAGCGCAGAAGCGGGCTCAGTCAAAGAGACTGAAGAGCTTGAAGAGTCGGCTGAGCCGAAGGAGGCTTTGACTGAGGAAGAGCAGGAAGCGGAGCGACGTGCCGCCATTGCGAAACGTATGGCAGCCCTCGGCGCTCGTCGCATGGGTGGGGGTCCTTCACCGTTTGGGGCCCCCGCTCCTCCTGCCCGCACGAAGACGAATTCCAGCGTCGGATCTGTCGAAGGCACTACCTCTGAGCCCGGCATCAGCGTCCCTGCTGAGACTGCAGCCCCTACAAGCAACGATGAGGTCAAGGATGCGTCCGCCCCTGCTGCCGCCACTACCGAAAGCTCTGATAGCGACGTTCGCTCGCCGACGAGTCAAGAAGCCGACGAGGAGCCAAAGGTGCTTGCAGTGCCCAGAAGAACGGCTGCCCCGCGCAAGAGGAAGCCGGCGCCTCAAGCCGCCGCCTTCGCTGCAGGTGTTGCTGCTGCCGGTGTTGCGGGAGGCGCGGCTCTTGCCGACGCGAGCGAGCCCGCCGATCCTGCTGCCGAGATTGATCAGAAGGAAGACGTTGCAGAGGCTGCTGTGGATCACGCCGATCCGGTTGCCGTTCTTGCTACACCAGAAGAGGAAGCTGAACGCGTTGACCAGGAGGCTGATGAGACGACCGTTCAGGCTGCCAGTGCCGACGAGCCTATTGAGGCGGAAAGCACTGCTACGCATCGGGACGACGATGCTGAACAGCAGCTCGAAGAAAGCGACCCGGAGATTGCAGAGAACCAGAGACAGCTGGAAGAATACCTGCGAGGTGAGGGCTTCTACGAGGATCAGGTCGAGCCTGCTGCTGCTCCTCAACCCGAATTTTCGGCAGCCGCGCGTGGCATCGAAGACGAGTCTCCTGGAACAGAAGCAGAAGTCGGTCAGCCTCGTGCCGTTCCGAACGTGCCTCGAGAGGACTTGACTTCTCCCAAGCCACCTAGCCGTCCACCGAGCACTCGTCCACCCGTACCCAAAACTACTCTGCCACCACCTCCTGTTTCCGCCGATCACGAAGATGCTATTGCTGCTCGTGCACAGAGCCCGTCGATGTCTGGCATTCCCGCCTCCACGTCCAGACGCGGAAGTGCGATTCCGCCCATTCCGACATCTGTTCTGCCAACGCCAATTGAAGCTGCTGCCGATGAGGTCGATGAGCCCGAAGCACAAGCTCGCTCAGTCGAGCAAGACGAAGCAGGTCCTGTCCTCGCAGCTCCCAGGCCGCGCATGGCTGTACCTACGGAGGATCCGGAAGACGAGCAGTTGTTGGCCGCTGCTGATGCTCCTGCTACAGCGGGCGATGGCGTGGATGCATCAGAAGCGACAGTTTCCGATCAACCGGAGGAACAAGAGCTGACAGAGGAGGAGCAAGAAGCGCAACGAAGAGCCAACCTTGCTCGCCGAATGGCAGCCCTGGGCGGTCAAAGGATCGGCGCTTTCCCCGGAATGGCTCCTCCTCCGATCATGGGTGCACCCATGCCTGCTAGGAAAGCGCCTGCGCAGGATGCGGGAGAGACGGAAGAGCACAGCAATCAGGCGGATGGTGCCGAGGAGCCGAGCGAACTTGACGGGCAACTGTCCCCTCGAGGTCCACCGCGAGGCGGGATGGCCATTCCTGGACTCACTGCCGTTCCTGGCATGAATGCTCAACAGGCCGAGGATGACGCCTTGGAGAGAGCAAAGTCGCCGGATGCTGCTGGCGCCGAAGCCCCGGCACGACTTGCAAGCCCACCGCCTGTTCCCACGAGCCCGCCACCCAAGCCGATGTCGCCGCCACCTCCCGCTCGTTTGCCTCCGACAGCAGGCGAAAATGTGAGTGCGCCGCCAACGCTTCCGCCTGGTCGACCGTCTAGCACGGTGCCTATGCCAAGTCTGGATGAAGCAGTACGCTCTGCGAGCCCGGCCAACAGTGCTTTGGGAAGGCGCACCTCGATGAAGCCACCCGTTCCGCAAGGTATCAGCGCGCACTCTCGAGAGTCCTCGGCCGTTGAAGAGCAGGAGTTGGCTCAAGATCGAGAGCTAGCGACGAGCCCTCCGCCTCTGCCCGTCAGTCCACCTCCCCTTCCTGTGAGCCCACCCCCTCGGCCTTCGTCGAGGGCACCACCACTCCCCGGTGCTGCTGGTGTGCCACCCCGTCGTCAAGGCTCTTCCGCCTCGTACACATCGATGGGAGCAGTTGGCCATTCAGACGTGCCTGGTGTGCCGTCGGCGAACACGACGCCCGCGACCGAGTTGCCGGGCGCATCTGTGCCCGCAAGGACGGAAGCTAGCCTGCCTCCGACGCCTGCTGCTTCAAACGCGCCCATGAGCGTCAATGTCGGCGCGCGACAGTCGTCTCGTGACCTTGATTTGATGCCAAGCAGCCGATGGTGGAGGCACGGCGTCAACCCTTTGCGTCTGCCGCCGACGGTGGCTGGTCGGCCCGATGCGATTTTGTACGCCGACACGTCCTCGAGCACCGACACCGGCGTAACTGTGCATCGAGCTGACGTGTACATGCTGTTCGAGGACTATTCCACCACGGTCATCTCGTTGAGCTTCCAAGACGATGATCACGAAGAGACGCACACCTCGCTCTCGCAACGACACAACTTTGCACCGTCCAAGCCGTCAAGTGCAGAGCTGAAACAGTGGTCCTCCTCGATTGGTGCCCACATTGCCAAACTCGCTTTGGACTCCGCCAAGCAGTCGAACGCTCCGATCGGCGACGGCTCCCCGCGCGCGCTTGTCCAACAGATCATCTCGGCCACCCCCTCGCTACCTCCAGTCGGGTCATCACTCGGTGCGCTGATCCTCACCCAAGTCGGACCCACCGTCATGGACACGGGAGCCGACGAAGTTCGACCCGGCGACATCGTCCTCTGCTCGCAGGCCGACTTCCGAGGCAAGAAAGGTCTCGCTCCGTACCACACCACCTTGGGCGCGACAGAACCCACTCCTGCCATCGTGGTAGAGGTGGAGAGCAAGAAGAACAAGCTCAGGTGCGTGCTGCAGAGCCCCAGCTCTAGGAAGGGTCTCCCGGAAGAGGTCAGTTTGAGGCTGGACGATTTGAAGAGTGGCATCGTCAAGGTGTTCAGGGTGCCACCCAGACAAGGTTGGGTTCAGAATTGGTAGACCCGTCAAAAGCTTTGTGGAATGCTTCTCTCTCATAATATCTCGTGTGTCTTCGAGCGTCGAATGTCTGTGCGTGTGCCACATCGCAAACGACTCCGTGAACATCTCATCTGGAACAACACACATAGCCGTTTTCGAGCTGCAACATTGAGAAACACAGCAATAAAAGTACAAAGAACAGGAAACTGGTGTACAAGAAAGAGATTACGGATCAGAGATCGGACCCATGCTCGAGCCCACCGGCGCACCACTGCCCGGGTTCGAGGCAGTCCAGGCGTTGGCAAAGTCGGTGAAATCGTACAGCGGGGCGCCTAGGAATGCTTCCAGTCCGAATCCTGCGCTGGGCGTTCCTACAGACATGGCACCGGTTGCAGCGCCCGCACCCTTCTGCGCTTCCGGTGTTGCGGCGAGGATGGGTGCTGCATCGAAGTTGCCGCTTGCGCCGAACTTGGAGGGGGGCGTCGAGGTGGACGCGAGCGAGCTTGGAGTAGGATAGCCGTTCGTACCTCTCGGTTCGGCATTGGTGCCGTTGAAGAAGCCGTTGGGACCGAGGAATGGTGTGAGGCCGCTGTGGACAGACTGAGGCGTGGGTGGGAAGGTGGACGGAGCTGCTGCGTACTGCCTAGTCTGAGGTGCCTGCCTGTGGGATGCTTCCGAGGTGGTCTCGCTCGATACGGGCAGACCACTACTACTGTAGGCAGAAGAGGACGGAGGCTGCACCAGCACAGGCGCAGCTTGCGTCGGATTGGCCGGTGCCGTCGTAGGGGCAGTGATGCCGTTGGCACCTTGCGTGATGATCCAGTTCCAGAACGAGTCCATGTCGGTGGTCGGGTCGGGACGAGCGCTAGCGGGCGAGCTAGCTTGCGTAGTCCACGCAGCCGCGTTATCAGCCTGACGGGCGGGCGCGTTGCTGCCAAGGACAGTGCCCGTCGTATTGGCTTGCAGATGCTGTTGCTGTCGACGGATGGCTTCCTTAGTTAGGAGCGGCTCGCCGAAGCTGGAAACGCTCGTGTTGTCGGTAGCATCGCCGATGCTGACGGTGCTGCCGCCGAATGCCGAGCCAGAGACATCCGATGAAGTCGAACCGGAGCGCTCCTCATTGCCGGAAGACATGCTGAAGTCGGTGGAGCTGCCGGGCGAGTTGGTGACCTGCTCCAGGAAAGCAGCCAGATCGAACGTCTGACCGGGCGGCGTGATGGGATTGTTGAGCATCAGATCCGCACCGTTGGGCGGCACAATGCGCTGCGAAGCATCTGCGCTGTCTAAGTTGAACAGGTTGCTCGGGAACGGCATCGTGTGCAGCATTTGAGGGAACGATACCTCGTTCGCATTTCCGCCGGAGCTCGGAAGCGGGCTAGGTCCGGAAGTCGGCAGCGTGGTGTTGTTCATGAGGAACAGGGAAGCATCGTCCTTGAGCGCTGTAACGCCGTTCACCTCGAGCGCAGCGTTGTTCTGAGAGCCTGATGCGGATCGGACCGCGGCCAAGGTGGCTTGACGTTTGGAAGGGTCGTCCGTGGGGACAGCGGCAGCACGACTCTGGCGCTGCTGAGAAGAGCTGTCCTCGCGGGTGGCCTGCGCAACCCTCTGAGCGAGGCTTAGCAGGTTCTTTCTGCGACCACCGCCATTGACAGCCATCGCCTCGTCATCGCCACCGTCGACGTCCATCTGACGCTTGCGCTTGGGCTTGACTGCCTCTTGTGGCGCACTGCCGTCCTTGCGTGCGAGTGCTGCGTTGCCAGCCTGCCATCGTTCTTCTTCTTCCTCGAGTAGCGCCTCGATGACACGGATGCATTTCTTTGCAGCGCAATCGCTGCCGTCGACCTGCTTGAGAGCGCGGATGGCTTCCAAGATCTCGGATCGCACCGAAACACGGTGCTCTGAGGTGGGTCGCGTGTGAAGCAAGTGGAGCGCGAGAACAATGGCTGCCGAGAAGCTCTGCATGAGGTTGACCCAAAGACGGTCGATGACCGTGCACGTCGATCGAATCTTCTTTTGCATGTCGAGAATGGAGCGGGCCAGAAGCACACAATTGGTGCGCGACTCCTTTCGGCTCGACAGGTTGGGTCGATGGATGCGGAGCAGCTTGCTGAAAACGGCCTGCTGCAGCAACCAGCGCTGCACTTCGATACATGTGACTCGACCAATCTCGGATCCGACCCTGAAGAAGCTAGGAGCATGCTCGAGAACGCTGCGGTACATTACGTCGAGCTTTTGCGCCTCGACGCAGGTCAAGCGACGGTCGCCACCGTTGGTAGCTGTCAGCAGTTCGCGACGGAATCGAACATCGACGTCCTCCCTGACCACCATGCCAAACTCGAGGTTGGACAGAACGTACGACATCTCGGTGAACTCTTCGCGGGGTCGAGGCGGAGGCAGCGGCGTAGACATGAGATCGTCGTCGTTGTAGTTGCCTGGAAGTGGCGTGTTGAAGTGCTCAGCCCGGACAACGTAATCCTTCGAGCAGCCGGTACCGGCGCCGCTCCAATCGCGGAAGACGAGCGCCCACCAAATTCGCTTGGCGATCTCTCTACGAATGATCTTGGAGGAAGCTTCATTCGGCTGAGGCTGCTTGTCAAGGTCACCGAGACGGTGCAAACCCATCTCCTGAGCGTTGGTGATAGCGACACGAAGAAGAGCGATGTTGGTGGAGCCGGAGTCGGCTTCACCGCCACAGTTGGACGCAGAGACAGAACTGAAGAGGCAGAGGAGCAAGATGGCCTGAATGACGCTCATGCTGGTCGAGTTGAGGTAATTTGCGAGGACGAGGCAGGACTTGGCCGCCGAGTGCCATGCGTGGATGGTCTTGCCATCGAAGAGGTGGCTGGCCGGTTGCCACCCGGCTTTGGGAGTGCAGGGATAGAAACGGACACCCAGAGCGAGAACCATGAGGAACATGCCGAGCCAGCCGGGATCGACGTGGTTGACGACCCGAGCGCGCTTTTCGGTCGAGTCGAGGGCGTAGAAAGCTTCCATCTCTCGCTTGAGGCACGGCACGTGAACGACGTGACCGCAGAGGTAGCGGACGCGCGACTCGTAGACTTCGATGAGCTGATACGCCATCTGCTTGGAAGGGAGACTTTCGCAGATTGCACGCAGCACAGCCTCGCGTTCGGTGCGAGGACCGGAGACAAAGGTCTTGCCCTCCTGTTTGGCTTTCTGCTGATCTTGCTGAACGAGAATCTCGCCGGCAGACCAGGCCCAACCCATGCCCCAACCAAAGAGCGTCTCGGGACCACTCTTGAGACGAAAGAGACCCTTGTTCTCGCACGCAAGCTTACACGGGACTGTGATCGGAGATGGTTCCTTAGATAAGGGTTCGTTCTTCTTGAGGCATTCGTAGGCTTGCGTGTGGTCGTGCTTGTGTGTTGATGGGTCGTCCTCAACGTTGGGTTCGCGGCAAGCGCAAGAGGGATGACCGTCACCGTTTGCGTCGAGGTCTTGAGCTCTCGAGAGCGGCGGAAGTAGCATGCCGGCAGCACCATGCCCACCTGGAGCTGGAAGCGAGACGACACTGTCTGGGGATTGGGTCTGAGACGGGCACGACGTGGCGTTGATCGGTGCATGGTCCTGCAAAGACATGATACCGACCTCCTTGTCCTTCTGCAGACATCTCTCGAACTTGTCTCCAGTTGCAAGGCCTTGCATCTCTACCTCCTTGCATCGCTCAAACTTCTGACCGGTGGCGGTCTCAGAGCCAGCATTCTGACTTGGACAACCGCTGGTGGCGGAATTCCACCTCTCGGAAGAACCGTCCATAGCGAGGCGTTCGAGGACGGTGGCTGCATCTTCCGTGTCGCTATCCATCTCCCTTCTCGAGATGGGCATCTGATCTGTCCTGAGCCGGTTGGAAGGCGAGACCCTGCGGCTGTCGGCACGAGGGCTGGACGGAGCGGTGTCATCGTCTTGGTCGCTGTCATCTGTTTCCTCTGATGGGTCATGCGGCGATGTGGACGAGTGGTGATGCGAGCCAGGGAAAGAGCTTGAGGGACTGTGAGAGTTGATGCGCGAGAGATCGAGCTCGGCTGGGGCGGAGCTGCCGGAGGACCTGTACGCATTCCAGTTGGAGGAACCGGCCGGCGAGGAGGGCGCTAGGGCATTGGCACTGGACAGAGGCATCTGACCCGCGAGCAAAGCTTCAACCTGCGCGAGGCGTGCTTTTATGGCCTCGACCTCTGCGGGCGGTGGGCTGCCGCTCGACTGGGCGGCATTGACCTGATCTTTCGCAGTAGAGATGGCGGCGCTAAATTGGGTATATGCGGCAGATCCGGGCGACAGAGGGTCGACATAGTTGGACTGAGGCTGAAGCGAGGATGCGTTGTGCGAGTGGGCGTGATCGTGAACAATTTTGGGCTTTTGCTCAATACGACATTGGTCTTGTTCGCCACGTTTGATGCACTGGTTGCAGGGGACGACACGATCGCACTTGATCTTCTTCTCTCGACAAGAGACACACGAGACGGCCTTACGGTTGCGACGCTTGGGCGGTGGTCGAACACCTTCAGGCTGTTGCTGTGATTGTTGCTGCTGCTGTTGGTGCGGTGTCGGCAGCATGGCGCCATTGCTGGCCAGGTTGAAGTCGTAGGCACTCATGTTGGTGAGACGTGGGACGCGGAACGGAAGTGAAGAAGAATAAGGTCTGCTATGCAGAGCGGTCTGGAACGAAGCTGATTTGAACGAAGTCGATGAGAACAAGCAGCCGGACGGTGCAGGAGAGAATGACAGAAAGTCGGTGTGATCCGGATTGATTGTCGCAGACGAGTGCTTTACGTAGTAAGAGGTGTGCGATGCAGAGCGCTGTATATGCAGCAACGACTCTCACCGAGAAGCCATGGAAGGCTCTGCAGCAGAATGGACTATGGCGCTGCCAAGACGGTAGGCGGGGATGATCAAAGATGGACAGATGGTGGAACAGGAAGGAGGGGCAAGTCAAAGATAGCGAACGAGAGCCTTCAATTTAGTGACTGAGCCACAATTTTGGACGCTTTCAGCCGAACGCACAGAGCGCACATTCCTTCCACACTCGTTTTTTTCCACGGAGGCAGACAAGCCACATCGAGCTGTCAAGCAGATTCGACTCGAGCGCCGGAATGCCTTGCGACAGCGAAAGCCTGGGCTGCATGATCTGCGTTGTTCCAACCTGTGCGACAGCGGACGTCGAAAGTCTCCTGGGTGGAGTGTCGACGTGGACAATCGCAAAAGGGCAGTCAGAACCAGAGCGAAGCCAAACGAAGCAACAGAAGGCAAGCGAGAATGGGCGAGCTGCGCGAGCAAAAGCGGCGCGGTAAGCGAAGACAGCATTCGTGCCTGACTTGTCCGTCAGGGCGTCCTAGCAGAGCCGTAGGTCGACTCTCCCCTCTCGGAAGTGTCCCGAGCGGGTGACTAGGACTCTCTACATTGAAAGTGGCTTGCTGTCGTGAGATTGCTACAGCCGTCAAGCGCGGCTTCGCTGCGGTGCTGCAGCGTCGGAACGAGACCCTGGATCGCCCGTGGAAATCACAAGACATCGCTTTTTCGGTTTGGCACACATCGGCATTGCCGCCGCATGCACTTGGATCTGTGCTTTTGCTACTTGAACTGGTCTTCGTCAAATCTTGCTGTGTCACAATCTGAACGTTGGCTGATCTCTAGTCATGCATAAATGTCTCTCTCTGAATTCTCTGAGGACGATAGCAGTTTCTTTGTGGCTGGCTGAGTGTGCAGAGCATGGACGGGAACACGTGAAGCCTCGGCAGCCGAGAACAGTGAACGGATCTGCTGCAAGGCCAAAACTCAAAATTTCCCGTGGAGCCGGCGTTAAGCTTGTCCGGAGATTGGAATGCATTGCGACATAGTGAGAAAACGAGATTGCCTCCCTCATCTGACCCGATTGAATTCTCGCGATGACGATGTTAGAACGGCAAAGCCACCCCGCGCATCGACGAAACATTTGACCCCTGTGTTGGTTCCGGCTCAGACGACACGCAGCGAGGCAGAACGGGAGAGGCCGAGACGCGCGTGGAAAGTGGGTGCGCATCACGGCCTTCCAAAGAGACACAAAGCGATCTGCAAGCGCCGAAAAAAGTGGGGGCGTCAATCTTGATCAACTTCCACGTTGCTCTTCACCATCACCATCATCACTATCGCAAACCTGCCTCCGTTCACGGTGACGTTCGAAACATCATCATGAGCATCACAGAAAGCATGCAGTCGACTGCAGCACCGAACAAGATGCCGACCAAGCAACTGCCACGACCAAGTCATCACCGCGTACGCCGAGGTCAAAAGCTGGACGAGATCGTCTCATTGTCCGAGCAGAGGCTCAGCCGGTTTGCGTCCGGATCGTCAGAATCAAAAGGCAGCACATCGCAGTCTACCTTCTCGCCAGCATCATCGTCCTCTCCATCATCCGTGAACGCGTCCGAGTCTGAGGCCTCTTCCAGCAATTCTGGCGGTGACAGTGCATTTCAGCTGCAAGAGTACCTCGCCATGCTGGTGCGTCGCGATCCACACAACGTTGAACTCATCACCTCACTGCCAACCGAAGCCGACATCGAGTCCCTCAATGCAGACAAGGGCAAAGCCAAGGACGAGCCCGAAGACGACGGCATGCTCCAAAACGTAGACACCGACGTGTGGGTCTACGAGCAGCTCCGTCGCCTCGTGCTCGACCTCACCACTCCTTGGCTCACCTCTCTCCAACAGGAGTGCGACAAACATGCTCGACCTCAGACCTGCGCCGCCATGAATGCGGGCGATTGGATGTACCTTTGCGCCTCTCACGGCGAGGAGAAGCAGTGCTGTGCCATCGACTACATGGTTCACACTCTCGACGGCGCCACTTCGCTCCTCAACTCGGCACGCCACTTCCCAAGTCGAACCTACGTTCCGAACACCAGCCTTCGTCACTTCGGCAGCATCGCACGACGTCTCAGCCGCATCTTTGTTCATGCGTGGTGCTACCACAAAGACACATTCCTTGCGTGCGAGGCAGAAACCTCGCTCTACTCACGCTTCCTGGTCCTCGTCGAGACATACGATCTCACAGCGACAGACAACTTGCCTCCACGACCCGGACAAGGGTCGGACGCCAGCGATGCGCAAGAACATGCAGATGCCTACGAGGTCGGTGACGCAGCCGAGTTCTCGCGTGGCACTTCGTCAGCACCCTTGTTCACGTTAAACGGCACCACAGCGAAGAGGGAGAGGAGCGGGACGGCAGCGATGCGGTCCTCGCTCGCCCAGAGCTTGCAACAGGGACCGCAGCTGCAACTGCAACCGGAGGTGACGCCGTCGTCGTCGACAGCGAAACAGGTGGATGCGGTAGGCTTGGTTCCACCACCGGCACCTAGTCCGAGGGCTACGGCGACCTTGAGCAGACCTGATCACGAGGAAGGCGATGCCGATGCTCCTGCTTGGACTACGCTTGCGCAACGGGTCAAGGAAGGCTCCGGTCAGGAGGAACAGGATGATGAGGATGAGGACGAGGAGGAAGAAGAAGACGAAGAGGAAGAAGGCGATCCGGAGGACCGCACGCAGAAGATCGAAAAGGTTGATGAAGACGCCACCATTTCATTGCGCGGCTTGTCGATGCAGGATGATTCCGAGACCGAGAAGAAGGATGGGAAAAGCGTTTCGACGGAAATTGTGACTGGTGCACAGACGGAAGAGACTTGACTTGACAGGATTCAGCGCCAAAATCAAGCTTTTCCATCACAAAACGCCTGCGCATGCCTTGAACAGTTCGCATGAGCATAGCAAGAGGCCACCGATTCCGTGCCGACGCCAACATCAAAGTGTGAGCAACAAAGGGCGAATCTAAATTTTGCAAGGATGAGAAACAAGGTTAGAATACATGAGTCCAGGTCATGAGACCTCCAAACAGCCCGGCACAAACCTGAAGTTGTAGGTGCTGTCAGGGGTGACTGGATGGGAAAAAGAACAATTGAGTGTATGTACGAATCTCTAGAATGCTTTGCTATGCTATAAATATGCAACGAAGAACAGCGGGACGCCCATTTGGACAGAGCTCACAGCACCAATCCGACCAGCAGAGCGACCAGCGCCGCCGAAATCATTGCCGTGCCCTTCCCTCCAACGGCCCTTGCGCCGTTGCTGATCCCTGCGATTGTCTTGCTACTCGGCGTCTGCCCCGCCACCGTACCTCCGCTCTGCGGAGCATTGGCATCCGTACCATCCGCGTTCCACTGCTTCAACCACAAAGTCTCTACACCAGGATCCGAGGTGATGATCTTCCAATCCTGATGCCCCGTATCCTCTACATAGCGCATCAGGTTATTGTCCGGCAACTGGCCATCCACACCGGTGCTGCCCGGAAGGTTGGGGACGATCTGCTCTGTCCAGTAGTACATCTTGTCGAGATGGCCGAGACCTTGCGAGTTGGGTGCACAGCTGTCCAGGCCAGCGGATTTGTCGCGCAGCCCCACTAGGTAGTAGACGGTTCGACCGAGGTAACGAGAGATGAGATTGGAGGTGGAGAGCTGCTTATCGGACCTGGTAACGTAGCGCGGGAGCGTACCGTTCAAGCCGTACTTGTAGTCGCCGTACGTGTCCCTGCACGAGGAACCGATCGGGAGTGGTCGATTGGCTTGCAGGTAGACAAAAGAATTGGGCGACGAAATCCAGTAGATGATTCTGTCGTCCTCCGATGTGTCTTCTCGGAAGGTGGCGTAACGGTTGGTAAGCTGCGCACCTAGACTAAAGCCTGCCACGACGACATTTCGAAGTTGAGGAAAGCGCGTCTTGTCGAGGAAGAAGTCGACAGCTGCATCGAGCGCGTCGAAGCTTCCTGCTCCATCGGCGTCAACTGGTTCGTATGCTTCTGCGCCTTCACCCCATGCGATCGCCTTCCAAATCATCACTTGCGTCGTGCTGACCTTCTGAAGTGGAACTGGGTATTTCCCTCGACGTTTGAACGAGCGCCCCTCGAGAGCTGGTGATGGAGAAGCAGCGAACCCGGTTGGCTGTACGTAACCTTGTCTTGCCGAAGATGTCGCTCCGGTATCGATCGTTGTAGTGACTTTGTTGCCCGAATCCTGATTTGGATCGAAGGGGTACGCACCCTCGTCAAGGGTCGTGAGAAACATAGGCGCCATCACCACCACCTCGTCGCGATCGAAACTCCCGCCTGTCGCTGCCCTCTTCGCCGCCAGATCAGAGTAGATCCACTGGTTCCAGGCGTCACGGTTCTCGCCGTGGATCTGGATGACGGCACGCTTGATATTGCTTGCATTATAGTTCGCATCGATGTAGTGCAAGAGCGTGGCCGAGCCGGAACCGACACGGAGCGTCGAGTTGTCGATGCGTGCGCCGTCGATGTCGGGTAGGGTGCTCCAGCCGCTTGGTGGGTTTTGATCACCGCCGGGATAGACGCCTGGGTCAGAAGAGGGGGCGAATGGCACCGACTTTGACGATGCTGTGATGATTGGAATCGCCAGAGTGGCGACGATGGTGCTGGTCGAGATCCTCATACTGGGCCGAGGGTGGCGTGCGTTAAGGACGAACAACTAGTCGATATCGGCGTCTAAAGTTCAAGATGGATGATGATGTCGTTCAGGCGAAAAGCGCTCGCGGTTGATAGGGCGATATCGGGGCGATATCGTGTGAGATGAGAGGGATGATGACGGTGTAGCAAACGGAAGTGGGAGCTCAAGCGATGGGAGAAAAGGTTGCTCGCTTTCGGTTGGAAAGGACACAGGAAAGGGTGACGAGGTGATGTGAAATGAGTTTCAGGAGGGGTTGAACGGAACCACCGCTGTATTGCGCCCGTCACCAAGGTCCGGGTATCCCCATTGCCACAAGATGCCAAGGAGGCGGAACAAGCGACCAGAGGCTTGTCGCAAACGTCACGGTCCGCTAGCACGTTCCGCTATCTTACCCGAATGGAACAACTGCAAGTGGCGAGCGTTTCTCGGCAAGGGCTGGAAGTTTCCGACATATTGGCCGGCAGAGCCCAGATTCCAGCTTCGATTTGCCAATTTCTGTCTCTCGGGCAGCTTGCCGTGTCTCAGCTTTCGTTGGGTCGCGACTCAGAACACGGACACTTGCCGACACGACACGGCAAGGCACGTTGTACCTGCGAAAGTTCGCAAAGGGCTCCGCCGACGTTGGCCGAAAATCCGGCGTGACACTGCATCCATCATCACGGCGGAGCTCAAGCTTGCTTCTACGTGAGATATGAGGGAAAGAAGTAAGCTGCTGCACTTCGAAGGCCCTAATTGCCCCGCCAATCGTGCTCCGACGAGTTCCAACGCAGCTAGGCGGACGACGCCCATTTGCTGCTTGGCTTGGCGCATTCTGGACCTTGGCAAACTTGACTCAGACCGCCAGTCAGGCCTCTGAAAACTTTCACTACACTTCACAACGGTCAAGGTGAGTGGGTTGCGTGCTCAAACACCCCACCATCACAGCGACCGCGCTATGTCCCTCCGTGGGTTTCAGCCATCTCGTTCCTTCCCCAACTTTACCTTATCGGGCATTCTTCACGTTGGACTGGATTCCCGTCGAAACGAGCCACATTCTAGCGCAGGATCACGTCAGGTTGGATTGCATCCACTCTGACTGCATGCTGTGATGGGCTTGAGGTTTTTTGTTGTCTTGCTTTGCCGAGACCGCCGGGTCGGCGATTCACCTCGCCACGATAAATCGATCGGGTGTGCCGATTCCGCTCATCCTTTTCATGATCAGCATCGGTATCGGCAGAGCCGTCACCCTTGAACTTGAATCATGCGAAACACCTCGAGTTGAGCAAGTACGGTGCATTGCTTTCCGTCACTGCTGTGATATGAAAACGTCAGCGCGCTCAAAGGGTATCTTTACAAAGTGTCGATTGTCTGACTACAATCAAAGTGTGCGATTGGTGCTGTATGGCACGATGCGCTTGTCGCCCATTCCATGGACCCGCTCAGTCGTCGTCCATCGTATCATCGTCAAAGTAGCCGAGCTGACTGCGCATGGCCGCTTCCGTCAGATTCACCGCTGGTCCCTGCCCGTACTCGTCCATGTCTTCGCCCAAGTCCGTGTTCGCCGACTCTTCCGCCGCCGATGAGAGCTGTCCGCGCTTGTTGAGTCTCGTCTCCCTTCGGCGCAGCGGATGCGAAGGCGGAAGCATCTCGCCATCCTCCTCGATGATCTCTGCTTGCGACTCGTTCTGATCCGACTCGAAATAGCCTTGTGCGGTGCTCTGCGAAGTCTGCTTCGACTTTCTGCTGCCAGAAGCTCCCTTTCGGCCCTTCTCGTTGCCCCTGCGACCTTGGCCCGCCGCTTCCTCGTCTTCCGACGAAGACGACGACTCGTCACTGCTCTGCTGCCTGCCTCGCTTGCGCGACTTTTGACCGTTCGCTCCCTTGCGTCCGCTACGCTTCGCGTTTCCTCCACCCACCACCTTGGCGCCTGGGAACAGGTTGTTCAAGGCGTCGTAGTTGATCTTCTTACTGAACTGCTTCTGCTTCAACATCATCTTTGCGCTCTCGGCTGCCGATGTGTTGTGCATTGCAGTGGACGCATCTCGAGGTGCCTTGGGCTTCTTGCGTTTGTACGGCTCTCGGATAGGTACGCCCATCTTTTGATCGTGCTCGAGCTTGAGCTGCTTCTTGAGCATCTGCTCCATCCAGTCCTTGTTGAACTCCATCCACACTCGCTCTTTGATCCTCACCTCCTCCGGTGAGAGAATGAAGCGGTCGAGCTCCTCTTCGTCCAGATCGGCCAGCTCGTCATCCACTGCCGCTACGCTGCGCCGCCTGTCCGAAGCAGTGGCGCCGTCCGCATTGTCGTTTGATGCGGCATCGTCTCCAAAGGTGCTCTGAACGTCCATGCCGAGTCCGCCCAGAGGTAACAGCTTGCCGGCCTTGCCGATATCGAGGGTCGCGTCGCGAGATCCAGAAGGTCCGGCTCCGTTGTCATCCGGAATGTCGCGCGCCACGCTGGTGAGTGTGTTGGTGCTCGTGAGCGCCCGTGTTGTCGAGGCGCCTACTTGACCTGACCTGGCGCGCTCTTCTCGCTCGCGCTCTTGCGTCTCGAGCGCTCTGTCGAGCTCCTGCGCGAGACCCTGCTGGAGGTACTGCTGAATTTCCTGCTCGGTGGCTTCGTCCACCACCTTCTCCAGAGCAGGATCGATGGCGTCCGCATCCTCAGTCCCGACAGCTCTTGCACCACCGCTGGCGACCACTTCACCTTCGGCATCTGCATCGGCGTCGGCGTCATCGGATGCTTCGGCGTCCGCAACGCCTTGGAGCTTGACGTGCTTGTGAGACTTGCGTTTCCGCTTGGTGCTTGCTGGCTCCTGTGCACGAAGATAGGCAGGTGGCGCGTGCTCTTCCTCGAGCCACACGTTGCGAAAGTCTTTGACCGATAGCTGGCCCGTTGGCGTCTTCTTGAATTCCTCGAGACGCGCCTTGAGCGTCACATCGGCGATCTTGACAACTTGGATGACTTCGCTCACCGAACGTCGGAAGTGGTTCATACGAGCGGCGAGCATGAGGCAGGCACCGCAGATACCAGCGGGGCGGCGGCCTTCAGTGATCCAGTCCTTTTGGAATCGAGAGACGAGTCTGGATGCGTCATATGCCACCTTCTGCGTCTCCTCGCCGAAGTCGAGCAAAGCGGCGAAGCGAGCAATGTAGATGGAAGGATCGATGAGCGGCAAACGCAGATTGAGAATGCGGATGAGCTTAAGGTAGGAGCGACCGAGGATGAAGACGTTGACCTGGATGGCATCGGCAAAGTCAATGAGCATATGTGTCGTCTTTTCCATACGGCAGGCGACGTAGAGGCAGCTTGCGACGGTGTACTCGGATTTGCGACCGAGCACGTAGTTTTTGGGCTCGTCGCCCGTGGCAGCTGACGCGCCGCCATCCAACGCGAGCGTGAAGAAGCGGAGCGCACGATCTGCGACGTGCGACGGGATGCGGAGCGCTGAGGCCATGTTGTTGATGCCAGTTCGAGCGTTCGAGATGGTCATGTCGCGTGATTCGCTCACGTAGCCGCCACGAAAGCCGCCAGGACCAGAAACGCGTGCGCGAGCCTGATCGGCGGCGATCATGCTACCTTGGACGACGGCACCACCTGCCGAGTTCTCGCCGAAGGTGATGTCGCTGACGATCTGCGACTCTTCGAGAACGACACCACATTGCGAGCATACCGCCTGGTTGTTGGCAAAGTCAATGGCGGATGAACCGCAATTCGTGCACTTCATCGTGACTGGTTGTGGTTGACCGCGTCAGAAAGAGGGCAGGTCTGCGAAGGTCGGCGTGCTAGTAGGCTGGAGGCGTAAGTCTGCGAATGTACGTTGGCACCAGCACGACGCTGGCGCGATAGGGGTCTGCCAGGACAGATTTGTTGGGAGTGATGGTGGTGGTGCGGTCGTTGCTGAAAGAGGCAGATTTGAGAGTCAAAGAGGCGAGTTGTCTTGCTGAGTGTGCTATACCAGTGATGATTCTGGAGAGGCGTGACTGTTTGTACCTTTTGGAAGTGGAAGGGAGTGAACTTGTGTTGAAAGGTGCAGCTATGTCACAAAGTCACGATGAGCTTGTCAAGAAGGTGGGGATGAGACCACGGGAACGGATGGGAATGGTGTCCGGGACTGGATGGGAAGCGTCACGGGCGGTAAGGTCAGGGTGCAGCTGGCTCAGCTCCGGAAAAAAGTATCAAATCCAAAATTTCCCGTTCCCGTGATACTCTCATGCACGACCAAGCAAGCATGTTGCAGCAGCACCCTGAAAACACACAAACACACCTTTTCATGCTCACCACAGCTGTCTGCAGTCCGAATTCGCTTTGCGACTAGCGGCAGACAAAGCATGTCTCGGTGCCTTCTCATCATTGGGGACTGCCGACTCGTTTGGTTATTGTCACTGGCAACACGCACAGAGAGACACGCGATACAGTATACAGAGGTAGAGACCGTCATTGATTACCAAGGTAGGAGCGGCCCGTTGCTCTCGTTAGCAGAATGCTCGATGAAACAGCCTGCGTGTCCTCGATCATCGAATCATCTTCATCTTCATCTCGGTCGCCTCCCACATGCTCGTCAGATTCGAGAGGAAGAAGGCTTCGTCTCGAACAAACTTTTGCACATCCTCCTCCACTGCCTTGAATCGATGGTGGAACCAGATGAGCTCCTCCCACACCGTCTTTTTGGCGTGGATGCGTCGATTGAGGTACTTTTGAATCGACTGGGTATCCTGTTTCACCTGTGCCGACAGCGTCGCCTGCTCTTGCTGTGTACTCGCACTGCTGCCCTGAGCCGAGGCTGCGAGCGTGGTGATCTTCTTTTGGGACGCTTCGATGCGCTTCTTGAGCGTGTCGATCGGATCGACCAGTTGACGATCTATGCGAGCGATCAGGTCGCGGAAGGAGAGGATCAGGTCGCGTTGTCCCTTCATCGCTTCCAGTGTTGACAGAGAAACAGCCGAGACGCGCGAGGAGGTCGTGTCCGAGTGGTCTTGGAAGATGGTAGCCGTCGTCGACAGAATCTCTTCGGTCTTTTTGCCATTGTCGCTCCCCGGCCTCCAGCGTTTCGCCGACGTCTCGATGACCGAGAGAAGCGAAAAGTTGAGCCGCGAGTAGTCGGCGGCGGCAGCATCGTTGCGCTTGACGATGCGCTCAAACAGCGCCACCATGGCCGTCCATCGCTCTAGGAGCTCGGGGATGGCTTGACGCTGCTGCGTCAGCTTGTGCTCCAGATCCTCGGGGATGCTCATCCGTTCCGCCTCGTCTACCATCTTTACGAGCCCCTCCTCGTCGAGGAAGAGCGCCGGCGCAGAGCTCTTCCATTCCGCGATCGGTCGTGGCTCTGTGAAGAAGACCTCCACCAGCTTATCCTCGCGCAACATCGGATGACATGTCAGCATGCGAAGGTAGCGTTCGAGGCCGCGTCGGCGCCTCTCTATGAACAGGTCGTCTGCGCTGAGATGACGACCGGCGATGGGCATGGCGATCCGCTTCGGAGGTAGAACGGGCAGGCACCGGAAAGGATACCTCTTCACGAGGCACTCCGCCAGCCAGAGCCAGTCGCTGTATCGCCGTGTCACTTGGGATTTGCGAAGACTCGAACTGACAATGTACACATTGTGCTTGATGATGAAGCCTTCCAATTCGCTACGCAACCGAACCGTCACCTCGTCCTCTGGCAATTCAGCGGACGGATCCTGCGCTGCATCCACCGCATTAGCCTCGGCGGTCTCTGATATGTACGAGAAAGGTCGCTCGTGCCGTGTTGCCTGTTGCCGGGCGCGGTCGGCGGCGGAGGTTGCGTCCACGGAAGAGTCTTCGTTGTGAGTGAAGAGCTGTTTGGAGCGTCTGTTGTCCCCGCTGAAGGTTCTCGTACGCTCAGAAGGACCCGAAGATCCATTCGCGGCGAAGCCTCCACGGAATGCGGAGTCGTAGCTGGTCAAGGCGTCGTGCTGCTGCGGCATTCCGTCATAGTGGTTATACGCGGACCGTGCATCGACGCCGTTGTAGCTGGCACCGCTGCTGACGTTCCACGGATCTGACATTTCGCGCATCGGTGCTGGCGGTCGCACTTCCAAGCGTGAAGAGCTCGAGGCGGCCGTCGGCGGAAAGGTATGATGCGAGTGGACGTTGAGCGCTGCCTCCGAGAGATTCAGTTCAGGGGCTCCGAGACCACCCATTGCTAGTCGCTGTTGCACCAGATGAACATTGAGCTCCTCCCCTTGCTGAAGCTGGTAGAGTAGTCCGAGTGCACAGAAGAAGTCGGTGCGAGAGCAGCGGGAGCCTTTGCAAGTGGCATTGACGATGCTCTCCGCGCTTCCAGGACCTAGATCTCCCGCCGAGGTGAGGAGCTTGTGAAGGAGGCCGAGGTGAATGTCTGCGTCCGAGGCATCAGCGAAGGACTCGCCGAGGTTGCCTTGAGTCACAGCGCGCCAAGCTCTTCTGTAGATGTCTGGAACGCTTGGTTCGAAACCGAAGGTGCTGGATTCGAGCGCCGGCGAGGTGGGATCCGAGAAGGACGAGCCGTGCTGTTCTCCACCCCAGGTGAAAGGGCGATGCTGACGTGACATGGTGGTTCGAGATTTCGCTCTTCACGCCAGTCGTGTGTCGCGGCAGCAACGGCAGCAGTAGCAATGTGGATGATGCTGCTCGATAGAGATGCTTGGTGTTCACTGAAAGAAGTCGAGATTTCGATGGCATGCAACAAGGCCCCTGCGTTATTTCTGTTTCTCTCCACACTGCGACGTCGTGGAAATTTTCGCAACCATCAGTATCTGCAGATCTGACATTGCCTTGAAAAATCATGACAGCCATGAAGTAGGGCTCGTGGATAACGAGCAAGATGCACGCCCACACTTGAAGGCGGCATCGTGGTTTGTCAGAGGGATTTTCGCACGAACTGCGCAGCGAAGTTGATGGACAACAGGAGCCGTCGGCAAGGACTGCCAGTCTTCCTCTGGAAGGTTTCAGCGTCGTCCAACGCTCCGGCTGCGAGAAGAGCCGGAGCGCTTACCTTCTTCATGTGTCCCCCGACGACACATGCAGGTGTTGAAAGCCTTTGAAAGGTTCAGTGTCATTCACGACAATGGGATCGCATGCCTCAGTTGGCGCTGAGATTGTGACGTGCCGGAACGTGGACTACTGCACGATATGAGAGGCGAGGGCGTTTAGTTCTATTGTCCAGAATGGATCTGATCGGCGGTGTGATTCGGGATTGTGCTACCCTGAAAGCTTAGTCTGGCATCGTGGAGGGCTGAACCGAACTCGACCCTTTCTTCCTCTTCCGGATCAGGGGAAGGGTCAATCGTCGCATCGATTAACGACAAAGGGCTCGATCAAAGGCAAGCTAAGTCTGACGAAGAATCTGTAGAGGTTTCTTCCTGCATCAACCGCACAAAGAAAGACGGTCGCAATCAAGCTATTGTCACGTATCTCGGCGATGGCTGTCAGTACAACTGAAACGTGATGATAACCGTCGACGGGAGCTTTGCAAGAATGGCTGCCGGTCAAGATAATCTTCGCTGTCCTTAAAGCAGCATTGCTTGTCATGAGAAAGTGATCATCAATGCTGTTTGATACGGTCTGAGCCTGTCGTCAAGCGTCCCCGATGTACCTGCACGGCGTTTGCCCCATCCGTCCAGGGGAACTCACGGCTGCTGCATGGACCGGAGATCTGTCGACGTTCTACGCTGCAATGTCGAGCGTGTCTGATGGCTTTCAGTTCTAGATTCGAGCGGAACGATTCGGTCGCCTTGGTATGGCGGCGCTGGTTGCCGGAAGTGTGGTGGGTGGTGACAGCTCCCGAATGTCAAAATGATCGCCTGTCAGCCTTGCGCAAGTAGAAGTCAGGAACAGACCTGGCCCTTCACGCGAGTCTCTCCTGCACTCTGCACGCTCTTCTCGGCACACTGCACGTTCCCCTTTAGCTATCGGTGTGTGAGAACAAAAGGTGGCGTCGAGAAAAGGGGCAACAGTGGAAGCGAGACCTTCGCCAATCGAGGGCACTAAAGCGAGCCCAACCCGACTCGAAGCGAGGTGAGGCGAGGCGACTAGCATTGGATCGAGCACGCACGTCACGGCACGACTGGAAGATCGAGGCCTCGGAGGAAGGGGGAAAGACCGACAGACGCGAGGGGGATAGCGAGATCAACCGCCTTTGGCCTAGTCGGCAGCATAGACGCTTTGGCAGTGCCCCCTCGATGCCGTTTCAGAGTCCATGACTTGTGCGAGGACTTGTGTCAACGTTGTCGGTCAGAGTCGTGAGGTGCACGGTGATGTGCGCCGAGGCATGGCCATTCTTGAAAAGCGGCGCGGCAAATGGATGCCGAAGCCATTTTGCAGCCGCGCCCAAGCCTGGCCGTCAAACAAGTCGGCTGCAGCGTGCGAGAACTGCCGAGGACAAAAAGGGGCGAAAAGGGCAAAAACAAACAAGCTTTCCACAGAATTCGACATTCGAAAAAGAGCCTGACAGCAGCTGCTGCAGCGTGCGGCGATGCAGTCAAAGAGGCGCACATGCAATTTGACCCACAGAATCGTCTGTTGACTCCGCTGTCATACACTTTTTAGGCCTTGCGTCAGTCTGACAACGTCGTACACCCAGTAACCAATTACACTAGAGCTCATGTGCAGCTCCTCCTTAGCTCAAAATGGAAAATCGATGAAAATTCACGAGAAATCGACGGAAGCATCGTGCCGAAAGCAAAAGCTTGGCGACACGTCAGGTCGAATAGACATGCTGCAGCGTGGCACCCATTGCAGTGGCGCTTTAAAATCAAAATCAAGTCGCGGTTCATGCCTGTCAGAAAGCGGCAAGGTGCGTTCTGAGGGACCTTTTTTCGTCCTGCTGCTGCTTCTGCTGCTACAGTGCACGGTGCTGTGCCTGATTCACGTCCGCATCTGTCAACAGCTTCGTCATCCCTCGCCGACATGTCTCGCCGAACGACTTGGACCACGGGCATCTCCAGTCCCAAGGGAGGCGAGCAGGTCGGTCATCTTACTTCGTCGACGGAAAGTCACAAGGCGTGGCCCACCCCAAGATCAGCCTGCTCGGCAGGTTTGAGCAACTTACTTCACATCGAAGCTTGTCACTGCACGAGATCGTACGACAGCATGGACAAGGGAGCCCACTCATTAGCAAGACCAAATGAAATTGCGCGGTTTGGCGTCGTCGCGACACACTCAAAGTGGGTGCAAAGACGATCAAGGACATGAAGCACGTTCAAGGTTTAGGTCGATCTTCATTGCCGGCTGCGCGTTGCCTCACGCTGCTAGGCGAGGCTAGAAAACAGAGCTGTGCGATCGCCATCAGGGCGGCAACTGACACTGAACTAGGCAGGACGGTCATTGTGCCAGCTCACACGGCTCAAAACTCAGCAAGTCCCCCTTTGTTTCTGGAAAAGCTGAGCCCCTTTGTGCCGACGGCGGAGACAACGCATTGGTGCTGCCATTGTTCTCGAAGGTCGAAATTTTATGCTGGCACGCTTGCTACCACGAACAATGTCGAAAAAGCATCGACACCACGCTCGACGCCATTGTCAGCGCCTTAATGACATTCTCCTGTCAAGCGGGCGCAGCATAAGAGTGCCACTGCAGCTCGGCAACGCGTGTCAAAGTTGGGCACCTCGGTCTGCGCATGCTCTATTGTACCGACCGTCACCGAGCCAGTCACCACCAAAAGCTGCGGTCCCCCATTGTATCGTACTTTGCTGCGATGAGAAGCTGCAAGGTTCGAATGAGAGGCAGGAGTGATAGCCCTGCTAGTAGCTGTGCTTTCACGTCGCCCAAAGACTGTATCAGCTGTTTCTGATCGGAATCATTTTCCGGCTGTCCAGTGAGAGAGAAGCCCTGAGCATCTTGGCGTTTGCTGGGACGACGTCATGACTCAGCGTGGCCGCGACATGAAGCATCACGGTACATTCCTCCACCTCAGCTGCTCCTTGTAGAGAGTCTGGCGATCCCGCTGCGTTCTGGCATGAGCACCTGCTCGCAAGTAAAGCTTCAGGAACAAAGATATCAAGCTTGGAACTGAGGGAGCTCGGAAAGCTTTGGTCCGAAGTGTTGACCCTGTGGTACGGATCTGAAGATCATGCACTTTCTCAGCCACCTGCTTGCTACATTGTGCCGATCCCGAAAGCCAGGTTGTTATTTGGATATAAATTGATACAACGGACAGTTTGACAACAAAGGGCAACTATACGGCGGGAAGGGCCAATGGGGCGAGGATAGAGACGCAGGCAGGCGGCTGGCGAGGTGCTCGGCTGTCAGAATGGACGTGTGGCTCGGGTCGTGGGTCGAAATGCCCGTCATGACATTTTAGGCTCATGACACGGGGCTGTGACGTGTGGATCTACGGGCGTGTGATTGTCTGCGTGGGATGCGTGCTTTGGTTTGTCTTCTTTCGTACAAACACTCTGTATTTGACGCTAGATTACGAGATGCGCCCCTACTGCAGTTGCGAGACTCAAATTATGCCGAAACAAATTGGCAGATTCTTGGAACAGAGAAAAATCACGCGACTCACCTGCGTGTCTCACACACTGGTTTTCTGCCCCGAAGCGTTCAACCTCCGATCGCGGTCCGCTGCTTCGAGTTGCCGGTACACTACAGTGTACAGTAGCCGGCTCGCTGATTTTTCTCATACACTCCTTTCCCGCCCGAATGTTTCGGGGACCAAATTCCACCCTCGAGTTCCTATTAATAAATTTTTATTTTTTTTCCCTTCCCTTGGAGTCAGTGGTAATCTTTAGGTGGTTGCCAATTTGGAGTTTTTGACACGAGAGCTAGGATCCAGGCAGCTGGACATGGGTCGTAGATTCTGTGGTTTGACAGCAGCCACAAGCTTGGTTGCGTGTCAACGCCTCTCGCTTGGATGAGATGGGCCCTCTGGGTCGCCTGCTCGGCACATGCATCCACGCCCACACTCATCCTCTCCTACCGCCTTGCATCTCCGCCGTCGACCACTTCAGGTTTCGAAGAATTGATCTAAGAAATAAAATATCGACAAATGCTGCCACGCCGTCGAAAGCGGTTCTTTGGCTGATTCTGCACTGTCAACTCTGTCACTCTGTCAGTTTCAGGCCCGACGCCCGTCCCTTTTTCGCCTTTTGAGTCGCTCGCCGCTTCGTCGGTCGGCCGTTTTCTGCATGTCGTTTGCCTGAGTCGTGTCTGTCTTTTCCACCCGTCCACCCATGATACAGTTTATCGCTCTCGTCTGCAGCGTTCGAATCGGGCGACGCTGAGTCGTCCACGTCAAACTCCGCCCTCACCCTGCCAATCTTTGCCGCCCCTCCCGCTGACTTCTCTCCTCCTTCGTATTTGCATCTCTTCTCATTTCCATCACCGCCGTTCTCTTTTCGCTCTCCGCCTAGTCTCCACCTTTGCATCACCGCTCTTTCGGTGCGAACGTCACGCCAGTGCCTGTCTTGGCCTCGTCAACCCAGATCGGCTTTGCTCGCAGCAAGGCCCCGTCTCTGCACATCCACCACTAATTATTATATACCGGCTACCAATTGGTCTCGACAGTGGCGCTTGCGTCCGCATTTTATTCGATACTTCTTGCTCTCCATCCGCCACCTTCGTCATCCGTCTCTTCTATCATCCGGATCGTCTCCCGCTTCTTCTCGCTTTACTTGACAGAGCCGTAAACCTTCCCCCCCTTACATTGCTACTCTTTGTACACGTCGCTCGTTTCAAACCGCATCCACCCTTCGGTTCTAATCATCATCGGCATCCTTGCCGTGCAACAACGATCCGCTTTGACTCGATTCGCTTGCACGCCATCCACAACTCTTCAGCGAACTCCCAACTGTACCGGCAGAGCGTCATCTCTGCCCTACTTCAGTGACCCTGGTCAAGCTGAAGAACCTGGCTCGACAGCGCTCAACTTCGACCGGTCTTGACCGCCTCGCATCTCTCGCAGAACTATCTCTCCTTCTTCGATTCCGGCATCGCCGGTCGCATCATGGTCAGCTCGATCTCTTCCAGGCCCGTCAGTAGCATCCGCGAACAGCAGCAGCAGCAGCAGCAGCAGCAGCAGCAGCAGCAGCACTCTCCTCGTCTGCCTAGCATCCACGACGCCTTGCATCTCAAAAGCTCATCCAGCATCGGCGCTCCGTCTCCTCGCTTCGGCTCTACTGTCGGCACCCCGAGCGACCAGCCTGCCGCCCCGTCTTCCTCGGAAGATCGTCACAGCTCGCCTCCAGGTGCTTCTGCTCGTTCTTCCGAATACTCGTTCGATCGCCACTCTGTCTCGAGTTTCGGTCAACGCTCCATCAGCACTGCGGCCACTTTGCCCATCTCGTACGATCTCGAGCATCTGCCACCTACCAACTCACTCGGCGCATCCAAGTCAGATCGGCCCTCTCCTTACTCCGCCTGGACCAAAGCCCAAGTCACATCCATGAACTCCTCCGAGAAGGCCGACGTCACCGCTCGGCGCGCTTCGCCGCCGCCACCATCGCTCCGCCGACCAGCTTCTCCTGCTGGCAAGATCTCCAACCATTCGGCAGAATGGGACATGCATTCGGACCGAGGCAGCCCCCGCATGTCTGGCCGTCGGCCTGGTCCACCCATCCCATCTGTCTCCGCCGCCTCCTATTCGCGTGAATACGCAAGCAGTCCCAGATCCGCCTACCGCGAAGCCGCGTATCGCGATCCACGCGAACTCTCTCCACCCGTTGCCTCTTCCGGTCTCAAACGCAAGCCCAGCATCTCGTCGGATATGGGAGCCCGACGTCCTCCATCTGAGCGCGCAGACAGGTCCGGCGGTGCCTGGCAGACTTCGGCAGAATATCCCTCGCGCGGTGGTGCCGTGTATCCGGATGGCGACTACTACCGCGCACGAGCACGAGGCGAGACGCCCGAACGCACCTATCCCGGTCCCTACTCGCGTGATGCAGCGTACGCAAGCCGCGACCGCTACGCAGATCCGCGCATGGAAGATCCACGCTATTCACCGCGCCACGCGTATCCGGTATCGCCCTCGTCTTCACGCACTGCCTATCGGGTCGGAGCCCACGACGCAGCGCCACCAGCAGGCCATCCATATCCGCCCATGTCGCGCAGATCGGACCGTTACAGCCCCGCACCTTCGCCTCGTTCGCCTTCCTACGCACCTCGTCAAGCGCCGCCTTCATCCCAGGCGCCCCCGCTGCAGCATGATCCTTACAGTCGAAGCGCGCCCCACTCCTCTTACCTTCGTCGGCCGTCGCCCCCACCGTATGCCGCTGACTCGCGCCCGTTGCTCCCACCCCTTTCGTCTCGACCCGCTGCTGCTTCTCGTTACACAGCGGCAGCACCTGGAGCACCGGTGGTCGCCTCTCGAGGTCCTCGCTATACACCACCTATGGACGTCGTGTCTCATCCCGACAGGCTGAGTCCATCGCCCGAGCCGCACGGCTATTCCGAACCTTTCTATCCGGATCGACGACTCTACTTTGCCCGCGAGCGCATCTCGGACCCGGAGATGGACGAGTATTACCACGGTCCCCTGGGCGTCAACGGTGGCGCAGGAGCCAAGGCACGCTACTCGGACTCGTACTACGACCCATACGATTCACCGCACGCGGGAGCCTACCCACCGCCTGGTGCCCACGTCGGAGGCAAGCCGACCAACGGAGGTGCCGGACCCATCCCTTCGCCCGGGATGGCGCCCATGGCGGCGCATCCAGGAGCCAGGCACCCGCACGATCCTCGCTACGCCGCCCCCTACGGTCCTGGAGACTACATGCCGCACGACCCTCGCGACATGCATCCTCACGCACGTGTCCCTAGCATGGGTCGACCCGGTGGCATCATCCCCATCCCCGCCGCTCACGTCCCTCCCGGACCTTCGGCAGGCATCGCACCTCCTCCACGTCGACGAGGCAAGCTGCCGAAACCTGTGACCGATCTGCTCAAGACGTGGCTGTTGGAGCACGCCAGTCATCCATACCCTACGGAGGATGAGAAGCGCTCGTTGTGCAGTATGACCGGATTGACGCTGTCGCAGGTTTCAAACTGGTTCATCAACGCGAGGAGGAGGATCTTGCTTCCTACGGGCGCGAATGGCAGCCCCGGTGGCTCGACAGCTGCTCAGGTCAAGGCGGCGTTTAGGGACGACAGTAACAGTCCGGAACCTTGAGGTGGAGGAGAGTGGGTGCTTCGTTTTCTGTATTGAGAAGTCATAGAAAGGCTTTGCTTTTACTCTTTTTACCATTTCGTGTTTGTGAGTTATGGCTGCGAAGATTCACGGTTGGGCGGCAGAATGCACACCGTCCGACCCGAGCTGTTTCGTCAAATGACTGACATGGCGACGCGGTTCAACACACAACCTTCTCGGTCGATCACACATCCACGTTGATGCGGTAGAAACTTGTTTGTAAATGCAATGATGAGCACAGCAAAGATGAGGGGAACCTATTTATTCTGAAGGGTTGCATGAAGGGCTGGTAGAGAGTGTGTGACAGGGTGGATTTATGCGGCAGGAGCTCTAGGACCAAAATTGATGCTGAAAGGGTTGAGGACGTCCTTTTTCCTTGCGAGGAAACCTGCTGGAGCCGCCGCAGGCGCAGCGACCGCAGCAGGAGCTGGAGCTGGAGCGGGTGCAACCTGAGCTGCTGCTGGCGGCGCACTGTCCGCCACGGCCTGTCTGAGTGCTGCTTTGACAGCCTTCTTTTGCGCTCTCAACGAGTCGATCTGACCTGCTGCTACCGGAGATGCTGCTGTTTGCTGCGGTGGGATGGGCGACAGATGCGCAGGAGGATGCGTCGGCATAGGACTAGCATGGATATGCGTGATCTGAGGTACCGGCATAGTCATCGGCATCGGCATCCCCATCCCCATCCCTCCAGCCTGAGGACTACCCGGATACCCACCCGGAACATTGTACCCGATCGGCATCCCCGCTCCCGTCTGCAAATGCCTCGACTTGATACTCCACAGATCCGCGATCTCAAACTCCAGATGCCTCTTGGCCTCCCGGATCTTGCCGACATCTTCAAACATGCCGCTGACCTCGTTGTGCAGCAGACGCTTGAATTCGTCGGCGTGCTGTTGGACATTGTGACGGAGCATGTCGCGGGAAGCGGCGTTGACGGCTTCGACGAGCTTGTGGTTCTGCTCCGAGGTCGACTTCAGCAGTTCCGAAGTCATCTGCCGGAGAGCGGCGTCGGCGGCAGCGGCGGATTTGACTTCGTTCTCCTTCTGCGCGTTGATGGCGGCGACGAGCGATTCAATGGCGGATTTCGGATCGAGGTCCTTCTGCTTGGCTTCCTCTGCTGCCTTATCGGCGGCGATGCGACTGTAGAGGAGATCGACGAGTTCGGCTTTTTCGCGCTCCTTGAGGCTGAGCATCGATCGCTCTCGTTCCGCCTCAGTGGCTCTGCGTTCGGCTTCCCTGGCTTCTGCTTCGGTCTGCTTTTGCTTGGCCTCTTCTTTGGACGAAAGGAGGTGCTTGAGGATCTCTTCGACGGCGAGCGCGAGTGCGGCTGTGGTGGGTCCAGACCCGCTTTCCGCCTCTTCCACTTCTTCGACAGCCTTCTCTTTCGCCTTCTCCTTGGCTGCGACGCGCGCAGGCACGGGCGTCGCCATCTTCATGATCCCCTTGTCTTCGTCCGATTTGGCTTCCTCCGGCTCCTCGTCCACATCAAACCGCGTTCGGTAGGGCGAAGGAGTAGGCATGAGCGTGTCGCCATCCAGCGGCGAATCCCCTTCGTCGTCAGCGTCGTCGCTGTCAGGCTCGGGTGCCTTGCTCTCGACGTGCTTGGTCAGCTCGATGATCGCCTGTGTACCGTATCCAGCCTCTGCACATTGACGGATCAGCTCGCCGATACGTTGATTGTCTTCCGCATCCGCAGCATCCCGCAGCTGCTGCAAAGCCGTCGATGGCAAGGGAAGCTGACTGTCGATAGCAGGATCACCTGTCGCATCGGCTGGCAATGGATCTTCAGGCATGCCCGCGGCTCGTCGCATCATCTTGAACCTTTCCCACTCTCGGAGCGCTTGTCGGATCAGCAGCGCGCCACTGGCAGCAGCAGCCGCTTTGGCAGCCTTCGATTTGAAGCTGCTCTTGACGCCTCGCTCGTTATCGTCGGGCTTGTACCACGACTTGTCCGCGTCGTTGGCCGTGGGCGATTCGCTGCGTCGCTCGTTCCACTTTCGCGAGCCTGCCGGTCGACGGCGTCCGGGCGAAACTGGCGCGTTCGCTTTGTCGCCCATCGTAGTGACTTCGGCACGACCGTGCGGGACCGGTGCTAGGTGCAAAGCCCCCTCCGCAGCTGATTTTTGAAGCGAGGGAGTCTGCGTCGGATCGGATGACGAAGGCAACGCTCGACCTTCCTTGAGTGCCTTGAGCTCGTCATGAAGTTGGGTGACACCGCTGGCAAGGGTGCGCCATTCCTTGGATCGATCTACCACGTCCTTCTCAAGCCAGACATTGAGTTCGTTGAGATACCTCGAGATCTCGGTCTGCTGCTGAAGCTGAGTCTGGCGAGCCATCTCGCTCTGCTTGAGCGCCTGCAGGATCGTGGCGAGCTCGGGGTTGGGCGTGCCGAGGGCTGAGCCGCCTGAAGCGCTGCCGGCAGACGAAACTTGGCCGACGCCGGGTGTCGGTGGTGGCCCGGAAAACTTGGCCTCGCCCATCGCAGCCGCCGTCATCGACAGACCAAGCCCGTCTGGCGTCTTTTCGGCGCCCGCTTCCACGGTCTTAGGCTCCTCGACGATGTCGCCCGGTGCCCATCGAACACTGGGCGTCGGCGGAACTGGCTTGTCGAGATTGACGTTGGACATGTCAGCCGTCACTGAGGAGGAGGAAGCCTGCGTCCCAGATCCTTCCACTTGTGCCACCTTGGGGGTGTACCAGCCGCCAAGCTGTGCAGATGGAATGGGCGCACCGCTGGCAGCTTGCTGCTGTGCTCGTCTCCTTCGGATCTCAGCCTCCATGTCCAACGAGCCGTAGCTGGGCTCGTTCTGAACCATGATCGGTCGTGGCGTCGGTTGTGTCGAGCCTGGATCGCCGAGCATGCGGAAGTTCTGGGTGGGAGCACGTCCCGGCATGCCCATGTGGGTCGTCGCTCGCGATGCTGGCCGACTGAGCATGGATCTGGCGTCCCATTCCGAATTTGGCGGAGGCGATGGGACGCCTCTCTCGGACGTCCAGCTACGCGGAGGGATCCGGCTGAGGTCGGTCCCGGATGTGCTCGCTGCAATGCTCATACCGGACGCGCGTCGTGGCATGGACGCAGAGGAGCGCCGCCTGGGATCAACGTCGGGGAAGATAGATGTTCCGGAAGGATTGGCCGACCCCGAGGGCGCACTCCCTCCTCGAACCATTTCGGGAGATTCCGGGCGCATGGCGTAGTCGCTCTGGATCGCCTCGTGTCGTCCATCGCTGCCGTGTTTGGCCCGGTCTTCCATCGATTTGATGAGCTCGTTGCCACGCAGCTCCACGGGCATTCGGTCCCACTCGTCGATCATGCTGGGATCCCGGGCCAGAACAGCCGCTCGCACCATTTCCTTGGAATTGGGCGTCATTGCAGCATCCTCTGACACCTGCATCTTTCGGAGCAGCTTAGCGAGCACACCTTCGATCCTTGCGGCCTCGGCGCTGTCAGCGTCGTCGCCAATGTTGGCGGTGCTGAGGATGGTACCGGATTCGCTCTTTGCCCTTTTGTGGACAGCTGGAGCTGCTACAACATTGGTCACTAGATCGAGCACCATGTCGAGCTTCTTTTGCATGGCAGCCAGTTCCGAGTCGCGCGATGACATGTGGGTTACCTTGCTATCGCCACCGGCTGTTGTGATAGAGGCCTTCCTCGTCGCAGAATGATGGGAGCTGCTGGTGGAGTTCTTCTTTTGAAGATCTGTGACGACCTGTTGGAAACTTCTGATCTGATCCTCCAGCTCCTTTTCCTTCGACAGACGCTCTTTTTGCTGCTCTTCGAGGAACTCAAGAAGCTTGCCGACGTCGTTGGAGCTGATGCTGCCACTCGATACGAGCGAAAGAGCGCTCTTTGCTGCGGGCGACTTGGCCGATCCAGTTCCGATGGCTCGAGCGACCATCTCATCGAGCTTGCTCCGTGCGTTGCTGCGTACAGAGGCGTTGATTCTGGTGCTCTGCGCTAGGGACGATGTCTCCTCGATCACCGTACCGAGACGATCGCCGCGTCCTGTTGGTGATGCGTTGAGGATGGCATCAGAGGAGTCAGGGGTGCCCATGGTCGGTCCGAGAACACTGTCCCGCAGCAACTGCGCTGGCGTTCGTTCGCTGGTCGACTTGCTTGCAGTCACGACGTCGTCAGGAATACGGGCTGCATCGTCGCCTTTCCTGCGAAGACTTCTCTTGCGCTCTGCAGCAGAGGCGGTGCTCTTTAAGGTTCCGTACTCGCTGCGTGCAGGACGTTGAGAAGCCGAGTCACTCGGATCCAGATCCGACTCCTTGTCCAACCTTGACCAGTTGAACACGGCCTCGCTGACAGGAGTTCGAGGTCCAAATTCATCGATCAAGCTGCCCTGAGAGCGCGCAGACGCGTACCCATCCAAGTCTGGAGACGACAAGGTGGGTGACTGGTCGCCTTGTATCGCTTTGGCGCTGTCGATGACAGAATCATTGCTGCTTTTGTCCTCCGCATACGAAGCTGGTGTCGAACGGATGGTGTCCGCAGTTGGTTCGACCAACGTCGGCGTTCTTGGGGAGATGTCATGCACATAGCCGGTGCTCAAGTCAAGCGGCGGTCGTTGCCAGCTGCGTACCTTGGCTCGAGCAGGGCTGTTAGAGGCTGACGTCGTTGGCAGTGGTGCGGAAGCGGCAGTCGCGAGAGCTGGCTTCGGTGCATTTGCCGCATTGGTATCGGGTGCAGACTTGAGGCTCTTCGATTCAGCCAAGGCGCGGGCTTCCTTGGGCGGAAGCGGTGGCGGCGCGGATGCGGCTGCAATGTTCATCGCAGCCCCAAAGCTCGGCTGAACATCCTTGTTGGTCAGCTCGGACGACAGTTCACTCTTCCAGATGGACCCGATGCGATCGATGACTTCCTCGCTGCTTCCGGGTCGCATCGAGATGGGCCTTGCAGGTGAGCCATGAGTGCCGCTGCTAAGAGGAGCAGGGACAGACCGTGTCGGGCTAGAGCTGACGAGGGCTTTTTCTCGACTGGCTGGCGACAATGTTTGCGTAACGTCGACACGTTCTGCCTTGGCCGGCGCATCGTGTCCATTATTGGCGTGGTCAGAGCCATGCGCGCTGATGGGCCGACGAATCCCTCCTCCCGATACGTCCCAGACTGAAGTCACCCATTGCACTCTCTCCTTGGCAGTCTCAGCCGCCAGTCTCTCAACGCCGTCGTCAAAAATGAGCTGGAAAGGGCTGATCCTGTCAAGACCCTGTCTGCGTGCAGATGCTGCTCCAACATCCGACATACTGCTCGGGTGGTCGGGACTTGGAACAGAGTGAACCTCTCTGCAGGCCCGAAGATCGAGCACCACATTCTCTCTGCCACCTCCTGTCGGGATCCAGCTCATGGCGACCGCCGAAGGCAGCAACACTGCCTTGACGCGAAGCCACCGAGGATTCGGATCGTGTACGTTGAAGTAGTAAAGCGCTCCGACGCGAAGTGGTTTGGTCCCGGGTTGCTCCCCAGACATCTGAATGGCAGTGACGCTGGTGAGGGGAAGATTTCCCTCCTCCTTCTTGCGACGGAACGAGGCGGTGGTCCCTTGCGTAGCGGCGCTAGCGGTGCTCACGTTGTCATCCTGATCCGACTTGGCACTGTTTCGTCGCTCGGAAAGCAAGCCCGGAGCAAGCGTTTGACCGAAGCTTCCAGGCTCCCCGCCGCCACCAGCTGTACCGGCAGAATTCGATTTCCCGGTAAGGGAGCCCATGAAGCCCATCATGCTGTTACGGAAAGCACCTTTCCTTCCTAGGCTACCTGACCCCGTCGAGACAGACCCGCTGCTCTTATCCTGAGCATGAGAGATACCACGGTTGGAGATCGCAGTCTGCCTCGCTGGTGAGGAGCCCAGTCCAAGCACATTGATGCTGACATCACTTGGAGTTGACTGCGATCGAAAATGTTGTGAGGCGGTGTTCAGCGATCGGAAACGGCCGGCAACACTGGGCGCTTCGCCCAGGACGCTGTCCGGAGCTGCGTTCTCATCGTGCTCATCGTCGTCGTTCTCATCTCCAGGAAGACCACTGAAGCTGGCATCACCGCTATCACCACCAACACCGATGAGACCGGCGCGTCTCGCCCTGAGCCTGCCTGCCTCGAAGCGCTGAGCGCGAAGCTTGGCACCGACAGGTGATGCGTCTTCGACAGCCACATCGCTGGCAGGGCTGGATGTTGCGAGGCCAAGATTGGACCGAGAGACGGAGATCGACAAAGGATTTTGGCGCTTGGGTGTTGCATTGAGGCTGCTTGTTGCCGAATTTGCGCACTTGGTCGGCGACAGCTTGTTCTTGGGCGTGGCGGTGCGCGAGAATGAATTCGAATGCTCGATGGTGGGCGATGCGTTGGCCGAGTTGCTTTCAAACATGGCGATGAGATCCTTGGCCTTCGTTGGCGAAGCGGGCAGGGTGAGCTTTTCCGGACTAGATGGTCTAGAAGATGTTGCCGAACGCTGCTCGAGCTCCTTGGCAACGGCCGCAACCGAAGTGGAGGAGGTGAGGCCGGAAGGCAGCTCTGTGGAGCGAACCGCTGAATCTGCAGTGGTCGTGGGAGCGAGGGCAGCAGATGCAGCTTTGGAGAACATGCCTCGGATAGCGGCAAGGGAGCTGCTGACGGAGGGAACGTGAGCTAGTGGGCGGCTGATTGCTGAATCTGTCGAGGACGAGGTCGCCGCTTTCGCTTGCGCTGCATCTGTCTCGGAGAGGGCCTCCTTCTGCAGACTGGTCCGCGAGTTGTTCAGGGCGTCGGTGCTGGAAAAGATGCTGGTGGCTTGTGTAAAGTCGGTGCGATGACGAAGCAGATCGGGCTTGTGGATGGCCGTGCGCAGCAGATCTGACCGACTGTCGAGCCCTCGTTCGACCTCGCTCGGCATGACGACGGGCTCAACGGCGTAGATGGACTTTGATTTGTCGGCATGATCCGCCTGCTGCTGTTGACTAGTTGTGGGCCACTTGGGAGGCTCTGAGGACGCGGCTGACCAAGGCAAGGGAGAAGTAGGGTCCTGCGTGGTGGAGGGAGTGTCAGGCGCGTTGCTAGGTCTGCTCCACAGGCTCGTCGCATTCGCCGAAGTGCCAAGTAGACTGCTATCGATGGGAGAGATGGGCACAGTGGTGGACGCGGCGGTTCCGCGTCGTGGAAACGCGATGGACGGTGCCGATGCTGGCGGTGAAAGCAGTGAAGTCTCTGTGGTCGGGACCGCTACTCGTGAGACCTTTTTGAAGGCATACATAGCACCGCTGGACGGCTGTTGACTTCGCTGATAGAAGAGGGAGGAGGACGTCTGGCTCGAGCGCAGAGGTTCTGAGTCTCCCGAGTCTACGTTGCTCAGGAAAGCAGACGTGCCTGGCGACAATGCTGACCGGCTGGCTGGTATGTGCGATCCGGTTGCTGTGGAGTCGAGTAGCTCGCGCTGACGGATGGCCTCCCTGACACCGGCTGAAGGGGAAGAGGTGCCTGCCAGATGCGGCGAACGGAAATCCTGGCTGTATTCGGAAGCTGGGCTTTGAAAGCGGGCGCTGGTTGCGAAGGAGCGGGAACGTGCCAGCGTGCCTGGTGTTGCGGTCTGAAAGGGAGTCGGAGGAACGGGCGCGGATAGCGTAGTGCCGACGGCCGAGGCCGAGTCGAGCATGTTGAGAACGGCCTCCTCGCCGGGAGCAAGTCTCGAGTTGAAGCGATCGCGTGCAATGGAGGCATCCACGTGGTCATCCTCCTCTGACTGGATCTGAGGTGAGTCGGGCGACCACGGATTGCGGAGCCTGGAGACTGATGTGAGCTGAGCAGAGGCCGAAGCTGTTGGAATGGCAGGGGTATATGTGCCTCTGGGAGCCTCGTCCAGATTGCGAACGACGAGGGGAGCAGGTGAGCTCACGTCATCCCCAACGTCTGTTCGATGAGCAATGGGCGGCAGGGGACCGCCCAAGTCCATCGTAAGGGCACCGTTGTCAAGATGCCGAGTGACGGAGCTGCGATGGAGATCTGGGGTGGAGCGGGAAGCAGAGCTGAGATGCGATGAGTAGATGCTTGCGGATCGACCGGCGGAAGAGGTGTTACGTTGCAGACCAGAGTCGATGGTGTACACCAGACGAGACGTTGATACTGCGTTGCCATTCGAGAGCACGAGGGAGCTGACAGGGGCGGGTGATGACCTCGAGGCATCCGACTCGGCACGGAGGCGTGCTTGTGCAGCGGTTTCGAGGTGCTCGGCGCTGGGAGCTGCTTGGCTGAGAAGGCTGTTGACCCACTTACGAGGGCTTGTTACCTTGGAAGGCGACGAAGAGGAGGCCGGATCGTTGAGCCCGTACGAGTTTGAGTTGGTGCGGGCCCTTGGTCTGGGAAACCTCTTGAAAGCATTGCCGACGGACTTATTGTAGGCGGCGGCGGCCGAGGCTGAGTCGAGTTCCAAGCTGGAATTGGACTTCCTGATAAAGTTGTTGAGGCGGCCTGGGATGTCGAAGGAAGTCCTACTGGAGCTCTTTGTCATTGGCGGGAAGAGATTGGAGCTGGATGGCCCGGCATCATTGAAGGATGTTCGGGATGATAGCTGTCTGAGGTCGGAAAAAGAGGTCGAAGAGATGCCGCCTCCTTTGTATGGTGGAATCGTGTCGGCGGTGGTGGTGGTGTTGTTGTTGCGCTTTGCGTCCAGCTGATCCTTGACCTGCTTCCAGCGCTTCATGACGGGAGGCTGAGAGCGTCTGGTAACACCAGGGAGCCTAGGGTCGTCCTATGTGCGGAGGGAGAGGTGAGAAACCCGCTTGAACAGGCTCTCGATCGGGTGTTGAGGAGGATGGGAAGGTTGTGATGAGCTCAGCCGGAAGCGCAGGAGCGTCAAGCTTGTGGTACACTACAGCTTGAAGCGTCGTCGAGTGACTGGACGTACTCGAATCTGCCCTGACGTGATAGGAAGGCGAATCTGACTGTGTTCTACCGTGAGAAAGACAGTTGTGAGCAGGCCTCGAAGTACTGATGTTGCCGGAAGGAGACACAAGCGAAACTTTTTGCCGAGAGAGTCTCTGTGCGAGATGCGGGTGAGGTTTCCAAGGCGGATGGATGACTAGAGTCTAGAGGCTGGCATGATCGAGGTGGACTGCAATTCAAGAGGCATGCGCTGAGGAAAGCAGACGGATTGCTTGGCGGATGGAGATGGTGAGAGGACAAAGGGGAAGATGGGATGGCAGAAGATGTCGATATGGCCCGTCAATCGAGAGAGCGTAACTCAGGTGTGGGGCCACAGATTAGCCTTGCATGAAAGACGCAGCTTGTCGCAGCTATTTTTTCTTTTCCTTCAAGATCCTCTTGCTGTTGACCAGACAGGGTGTGAGGAAGCACGCTGGGCCTCGCCCTGTTGCTTGCTGATGACCGAAGCATTTCTAGATACCCATGCGGTTTCGTCGCTCATCGCAGGTTCCGACACGGCCGTCTGGAGCGGAAGGCATTCTCCGGTTCAGAGCGCCGACACGATCAGGGTTGTTGCGCACACACGTTCAGACGTTTCCACTCGCATCACACCGCCTCTCACCCAGCCAACCTTCTATTACCAGGCTGGACGGACAATCAGCTCGCACCTTTGCACTTGAAGAATCGTTCTCTCTCATCGGGAACAAGCCGATAGGTAGGCTCAGCAACCAGTGTCAGATATCGGATGACCATGGCAGACGAGTGGAGGCGAATGCAACCGATAAACACGCACAGTGCAGCGCAGAAGTGCATTTTACCTGCAGGTGTTGGACTGCAGGCTGCGGCTCAGAAATGTGCAGGGCCTGCCCGACTTTATTTTCTAGTTCCGACGTCTGTTTCAGATGATGACTGCTGCATGTCCCCAAAAACAGTTTCCACAAAAAGACAAAACTAAACTGCTTGGCCTGAAAATTCGGTCTCAAAAACAAGGCGTGAAAAAAGGCAGAACGAAGACAGTGAGCAGAGCACAAGCTGTTATCAGAGAGTATTGGGAGTAGTCGCATCAGAGCTGGGTGGAGTGGCAGTTTTGAGTACAGAGCAGAGCATCAACGATCGACGATTTGCACCGGACAGCCATTTGGTCAGTTCTGCCCAGTCCTGTGATGATGCGTGCAGCCCTTCAAGGAGCGGAGAGGGCTCAGCTGCATATGAGTTTCTTTCGACAGGGTCTCAAAACTCACGTCCCTGCGCTCTGCAATCGCACGCGCGACCTCATCACGTGTAGGCCCAAATCAGACAGCTATTTCCAAGGAAAATGTTAGCAATCTCTGAGGTGACAATTCGCAAAAAAAGGCTCACTTTCGCAGTCGAAACGGCGGTCCGAGATATGGCCTCCCGCAAAGTTCGAAATTGCCCCAACGTGCAGCCACGCTCAGAATCGATTCAGGCCTGGGGCCAAAAGAGACCGGCGAGGTGACCGATGGGGCGTCGATCCCGATGAGTATGTGGCGAACGCCTCGTTTTTGGAATTTGGCAGACGCTTCCGTCTTTTAGACATTCTAGGCCTCCCGTGTCAATTTGGCGTGGACCTGCTCTGCGCACAGACGTTCGTGGGTCGCACAGCTGCACTTCTGTCCTGGCCCCTGTGCTTCTTGTTGAGTGTTGGATCTTCCTTTCTTCTTACCTTCCGTCTTCCAACATTCCCCTTACGCACCACCCTCATCATCGTTCATCGCATCATGTCCGTGGTCACGGTTCAGACAAAGCCCTTCGAGGGCCAGAAGCCCGGCACATCGGGTCTTCGAAAGCGCGTCAAGGTCTTCTCCCAGCAGCACTACACCGAGAACTTTGTCCAGGCCATCCTTTCGGCCATCCCCACCGGCGCCGCCAACTCGACGCTCGTCGTCGGCGGTGACGGTCGCTACTTCTCCAAGCCCGCCATCCAGGCCATCATCCGCCTCGCCGCCGGTAATGGTGTCTCGAAGCTCATCATCGGCCAGGACGGCATCCTCTCCACCCCCGCCGCCTCCCACGTCATCCGCTCCTACAAGGCTACCGGTGGCATCTTGCTCACCGCTTCGCACAACCCTGGTGGACCCGACAACGATTTCGGTCTCAAGTACAACATGGAAAACGGTGGTCCCGCTCCCGAATCCGTCACCAACAAGATCTTTGACATCACCAAGACCATTTCCGAGTACAAGATCGTTGAGGGTCCCGAGGTCGACCTCTCCAAGATCGGCGAGACGACGTTTGGTAATCTCAAGATCCAGATCATCGACAACGTCAAGGACTACGTCGAATACTTGTCGCAGATCTTTGACTTTGCGCTCATCAAGGACTTCCTCCAGTCTTCTGGATTCACCGTCCGATTCGATGCCCTGCACGGTGTCACCGGTCCCTACGGCCGCGCGCTGTTCGTCGAGCAGTTCGGGCTTCCCGAATCGAGCATCCAGAACTGTGTTCCCTCGGAGGACTTTGGAGGTGGACACCCTGACCCCAACTTGACCTACGCCAAGTCGCTCGTCGACGCCGTTGAAAAGGAAAACATCTCCTTCGGTGCCGCTTCCGACGGTGACGGTGACCGCAACATGATCATCGGCAAGGGCGCGTTTGTCAACCCTTCGGACTCCGTCGCCATCATCGCCGACTGGGCGCAAAAGGCAATCCCTTACTTCAAGTCTGGCATCAAGGGTCTCGCTCGTTCCATGCCCACCTCGGGCGCCATCGACCGCGTCGCCGCCAAGAACGGCTACGAATGCTTCGAGGTCCCCACCGGCTGGAAGTTCTTCGGTAACCTCATGGACGCCGGCCGACTCAGCATCTGCGGTGAAGAGTCGTTCGGCACCGGTTCGGACCACATCCGCGAAAAAGACGGTCTCTGGGCCGTCGTCGCCTGGCTCTCGATCCTCGCCGCTGCCAACAAGGAGAAGCCCGGCACCTCTGTCTCGGACGTCCTGCTCGCCTTCTACAAGCAGTACGGACGCAACTTCTTCTCCCGCTACGATTACGAGGAAGTCGACTCCGACGGCGCCAACAAGCTCATGGCCCACCTGCGTTCGCAGTTCGAGAGCGCCAGCTTCAAGGGCACCAAGCTGGGCGAGTTCGAGGTGGCCGAGTCCGGCGATTTCAGCTACACCGACCCCATCGATGGAAGCGTCAGCAAGAACCAGGGCTTGTACATCAAGTTCGTCGATGGCTCGAGGATTATCTTCAGGTTGAGCGGTACGGGCAGTGCGGGTGCGACGATCAGGTTGTACGTGGAGAAGTACTCGAACGACGAGGCAGAGTACGGGGCGGACGCGCAGGTCGGGCTGAAGCCATTGATCGAGCAGGCGTTGTTGGTGTCCAAGCTGAAGGAGTTTACCGGAAGGTCCGAGCCTACGGTCATCACCTGAAGAGGAGAAAGATCGTCACGGATTATCTTCTTTCATTCACACACACACGAATGCCACTTTTCGGTGCTCTGAAATTTTAGTCTTTGCTTCTCAAGGAAAACCCTTTGGATGCTCGTGTTAACGGTGACCCAGTGTGTGATGCCAATGTCTAGGTACCAAACCCAGCCCAAGCCAAGCTGAACACGTCGAACGTCGCCAACCTTCTCCCCATCCCCTTCTCCCTCCCACCCTGCGTGTCGGCGGTATCAAACCTTCCATCCTTGACACACTCCAACCCCTTTCCCTCCCCCACCTTTTCCACTTCTCTCCTTCTCAACTCCTCCTCCAACCCCCGCTCAACCTCGTCTACACAGCACAGTACGTGCGTCTTTTTAACGCTCGTACCTAACCTTCCGCTCGCGACCAAACTCGTCAAGCTCATCGGCTCGGTTTTGCTGACGAGCTGTGCTGTAAAGTGCGAATGGTACCTCAGCGGATCACCCGGGTAAACGGCAAAGTTTCCGCCGAAGCGTAACCCGTTCATGCACCAGTAGCCTTTCTCCAGAAGATGCTCGAACAGGGCGAGGGATTCGATCTGTGCTCGGGTGCCGGGGTAGGGAAAAACGTGCTGGATGGAGGAAAGGGTAGTGTATGTTTTCGGTGTGTACCAGGGAAGCGAGCTCGAGGTGGTGGGTATGGTGTAGTGCCAAGGCAGTGTATCCAGCTCTGACGTGGTTGGAGTGGTGGCGCTGGTAGTGGTGGAAGAATGTTTCGAGCGTAACGCCTGTCTCTCCCTCCACGCCTCCATCTGTTGACTCCTCCTATCCCACTCCACTTTCTCCTCCCATTCTCGCCTCTCCTCCCCAATACTACTCCTATAACTCTCCACTTCATCCACAACCACCGCCTTCCCACGTCGCAGCAAAACCCCCACTTCTTCAGGCAGCAGTTGAATCGGTAAACCCAAGAACAAGTTCTGCTGCGGAAACTGCGCCAACGTCCCCGTAAAACTCCCCACCAACCCGTACGATCGTAGCAGCCGAAGACTCGGCACCGTCCATATCAACGCAACTGGTAGCAGCGGGTCTGACGGGGACAAGTCGAGTGAAGCTGGTAGGCTGGAGGCTGGGTGGAGGTGAATTTGGACTTTGTCGGGGAAACGGGTGGTGAGGGTGGTGATGGTTGATTGCGCGAGGTCCATCGCAGATGCGGATGCGGGTGCGGTCGGGATAGTGGATGTCGATGATTCGGCTGCAAGTGAAGACGACATACTGGTGGTGCAGCGCCCAACAGCAGGCGAAGTAGATGCTGTTGATCGTGGTGAACGGTAAAGCAGGGTCTGAGAACCAGAAAAAAAAAAGTTGCTCGCCGCGCTTCAAGTGGAGAAACCTCATCCCGAATTCCGAATACCTCTTCCTCCTCAACCACACCCTCAACACACTCCTCATCAAGCTCTTCCTCTCACACACACAAACTTCACACAATCAACACCTCTGTCAACTGAGATCAACATCCATTACCTTTCCCTCCGCTTCAATCCCTCAAACTCTCCCCCGCACCCAACGCATTCGGCGCATTATAACTGAACCCGACAAACTGCTCCTGCACCGTCGCGCTCAGCATATGACTATCATCCACCACGCTATCCATCGGCGGCTCGTTGGTAAACTCGGGGTCAAAGTTGCTCGTGTCGATCGCCGACGCCACGCTCGGCTTGAACGGCGGCGGGATCTTCTTGGCCAGCAGCAACTTCCAATCCACGTGCTTCGCAAAGAACGGATGAGCCTTGATGTCCGCCGCTCCACTCGAACCCGAACCCAACCTCTGACTAGGATCCCGATTCAACAGCAGCGTCAAAAGGTGTCTCGCGTCGGGAGATACTTCGTCGCCGAACCGCAACGGATCCTGCAGGATCTTGCGGTACATCTCGTTCACATCCTCCGAGTAGAACGGCGGCAGTCCGGTCAGCATCTCGTACAACAGCACACCGAGCGTCCACCAATCCACCGCCTTGGTATACCCCTGCCCCAACAACAGTTCCGGCGAAAGATACTCGGGCGTACCGCAGAACGTATTCGTGGTCTCCTGATCACCCATGTTGAGCTTGCAGAGACCGAAATCGCACAACGCAATGTGACCCGTGTAATCCAACAGGATGTTCTCGGGCTTCAGATCACGGTAGACGACGTTGAAGCCGTGCAGATGCTCCAGCGCGCACAGCAGCTCGGCGGCGTAGAACCGAGATCGCTCCTCGTTGAACCGCCCTTCGCGCTGAAGGTGGTGGAAGAGCTCACCGCCGTTGATGAACGCCAGCACGAGGTACAGCTTATCGGGACTCTGGAAGGAGAACTTGAGCGGGACGATGAACGGGTTGTTGACCTGGGCGAGCACGGTTCGTTCGGCCAACGTATGCGTCACCTCGGATCGCGAAACAATGTGAGCTTTGCGGATGGTCTTGAGCGCGTAGATTCGCGAAGTGTCGCGTTTGCGCACCTGCATGACTTTGCCGAAGCTGCCCTTGCCGATGACCTTGAGCAGTTCGAAGGCGTCGATGTTGAGTGAGCTCCGCGAATCGCTCCTGTACGAGACCTGGACGTGGATCTGACCGTTGCCACCTGCCACCGGATACCACGCATCCGACGTCCTCTGGTTCTCGAAATCAGGCACAAACTTGACACCTCCCAAGTAAATATCGCTGACGCCCATTACGTCGTCTCCCTGACCATCGCGGCTAGCCTCGGGCTGGTGTGTGTGACCGTCTCCTGACCTGAGGTAGGTCTGCAAGCTGATCTCCGAGATACGCGAGACGTCAAAGTGGGCGCGGAACATCCACGTAGGGCCCTGGATGTCACCACCGATGGCGTCGATGAGGATCTCGTTCTTGTCGAACTCGAGCACGAGGTAAGGGAGCCACCAACACTGTTTGCGCTGCATGCTCTGCCTGTTTTCGCGGTGTGCGCCTCCGAAGGACTGTGCGAGCGACGAGGCGTTGGGGTTGTGGTGTGCCAGCGCTCGTGCGACGGCAGCGGGCGTCTGCATGCCGGGTGGGAGCGAGAGTCCACGAGCATCAATGACGCGGATGGTCAAGAGACCAGAGCGTGGGATGGGAGCGCCATCGGACGAGGCGAGCAAGTGGGAGGAGGAAGAGGAGGAGGAAGAAGCACTGGCGTCGGTGCCTGGATTGCCCGGCGTGGGCGTGGCGGAACGGTCGAGAGGCGTACGAGCGCCGAGGTTTGCGCCTTCCTTGAATTCTGGCGAGGGTCGGATGCAAGGGGGTGGGTGGACAGTGGCGAGTCAGATAGGATCGTGACGGTGTCGCAGGAGCGTTGGGAGATGTGGCACTTACTCTTTCCTAGTTTCCAAGACATGGTCTGATGGAAGTGTGCGGTGGACGTTAGCTGAAAAAGCTGCTGCGGTGCAGATGTCGCAGTGAAAGCTTGTTTAGGGGTTTGCTAAACCAAGTGGTTGGACACTGGAAGTCGAACGGAATGACAGCAACCGCGTTGATCGATGGAGGGGTGTATGCAGATGGTGGTAGATCCCAGACCTGGCCTCGTGACAGACGAGATTATTTGAAGTATGCCTAGGCCTGCTTTCTTTGAGGGAGTGCGTGGAAGGGAGAGAGGACGTGCACCTGAACGAGCGATCCGAGGGTAACTGTAGTCACGTTTATATCGAGAAGTAGACCAATGGGCCGAGAATGCGGCTCTGGGGTGTGCTGCTATCAGAGCGTGGATGCAAGCTGAACTGTGTCGATGAGCCGCCCTTATGTAGTCGCGGTGTGTGCGTGGAAGCGATGAGAGAAGGAACAATGACGAGTTGTGTCCCGATTTCACGATGGGAAGGCACACTCCTGCTAAGCGAGAGGAGAGACACAGAAAACTCCAAGACGCAAAGGAGGGGGAAACAGCAACTCTGTGCGAATTGGCGCCATTTCGGTCGGTCACACGCATGGACCACACCCACCCACACGCACGCGCTCCAAGCGCTTCGCTCTCGAATCTGGCGCGCAAAAAATCGGGAAATGGATCTCAAAAGCGGAATGGCTCCGAAAAGGGAAACTCAAAAAAAACGTTAACGGGGTCTGGACCGTTCCGCCGCATGCCGCGCTTGTCTGCTTCGGGGTCCGATCCGACACGCTTCATCGTTCGTTGAACAATCAATCCTCTCGATACTGCTGTACGCGGGGTGTCAGGAATGCAGGTGTTCAAACCCGAGGACAGCTCAGCTGCTGTACCCTGCTCTCGCTCATCGGGATCGTCGCTTAGCATGATGGTCGAAGGTGTCTCTGCTGGGCGTCGTAGCAAACGAGTTGCACCACGCAGAGCGTACCAAGAACAGTGGGTCCGCGGATGTTGCAACGCATTCAAGGTCTTAAGAATCTCCGACACTGCACTTTGCATCGTAGATCATCGAGCATCGGTACCACTCCAGCTAGCTCCTGCAACGTCAGAACCTTCGGATGCTCATCGGTAGCGACGATGACTCGGGCCCCCACGTTGCAGCCACCCACCGCACGTTTCCGTGGGTCGCACAACAGCAGCACACCCTTAAAAAAACTGAATTTTCGGATAGGGCACGAGGGAGAGAGAGAGCGCGAGCGTAAGAGAGATGATTTTGCAAAGCCGTGCCTTGCCGCTCCGTTTCCAATCTGAGGCGGATCCTTCATAATTATTCTTTAGTTCCGGTTAACCGAGAGACGCAGTGTCTACTTTGCCGAAGGCTGCTGAGCGTTCATTAATTTTGTTTCTGTGCATCCATCATCCGGGAACGACGACAACCCAATATACACATCACTCCAGATGGTGTAACGCCGACGATCACTGTCAACACACACACTCTGTCGACTCCACGCGGTGTTCTACCCCCCGCGCGCGCACGTCAACCATGGGTCGTGGTCGCAGACCTAACCTGGCACTAGAACCCACTCGTGCACTTCAAACCCAGCGCGCCTTTCGACAGCGCAAAGCTCAACACCTCGCTACACTCGAGCACAGCGTTCAACTCCTCGAGGATGAGAATTCGCACCTCAGAAAACTGCTGAACCTAGCACCGCGATCTCCTGCTGCCACGCGGGTCAAGCAAAGTTCCTCTCCGCTCGACAGCTCGGTGGCGGCGGTGAAGGCGGAAGAGCAGGAAGAGGAAAGGTGTGCTTCTTGTGCCAGGCTGAGACAGGAGAATCGAAGGCTGCAACATGCAGCGGCGCAGTGGGAGGCACGCACGCTGGAGCTAGCTCAGACTGTCAAGGCGCTCCAAGGTGTACTTGCGAATCATGGGATCCCTGTACCCGCGTCGATGGATGGAACGATGGTAGAACATAGATCCAAACGCATGCGATCCGATCCTTCAGAAACCAACGGCGTTCACATGACAGAGCAATACTTCATCCCAGCAGATCACCAATCAGTCGCCGGTCCTTCAAGAAGAAACGGTGGTTCGAGCTGGCACAACACTCCGAGTCCATCGGTGCTTGCATCTACTCCACCAGCAGCCGCGGCACCAGCAGGCGGATTCAGTCCGAGGTACTCGATTCACAGCCCGAGCGCTATAGATGAGTACTATCGTCGTTCCATACCACCACCACTACCATCAGCCGGTACAAACGGAGCAAGACATAATGGTAGTGGCGGTGGATCCAGATTACCGTCACATCCAATGTCACCCGCACCCGCTGCGAGACAGCATTGGTCGACCGGCAATTCGTCAGCATCCGATTCTCCGGCCGCCATGTCCAGATCGCATCATCCTCCTCCAGCGCACACCAACGGTTGGACTCATTCACCACCGGTACACATTCCAGCCCAACCCGATCAACACACAAGATCAGTAATGGGAGCAAGAAGGCTGGGCGAAGAATACAGTTCACCGGGTCAATCGTACGACTTTGCAGCAGCGGCTTCTCCACGGATGCGCATTGGCGGATCACCGCGTGAGAGAGACAGTCCCAGGAACGGCTCCTACCCCGCTCCATCACCGGCACAAGCAGCGTCGAAGGTTCAACCGTGCAGACCGACCGCTTCTCAGGGCGAAACCAAATGCTGTCCCCCCACCAACAGCGGCAAATCATGCATCCCTCAGCCTAAACCGCCAACACCACCGGAAACGATCGACCATCGCGCAGCTTCCGAATCGTGGTCCGGTCCCCCACCACTCGGCGTGTCCTTCGACATGCGTACCTCCACCACCACCACCGCCGCCGACGCAACACCAGCCGCAGCAGTCGCAGCCAGTACCGAGCAAGTCAAGCTCGACGGACTCAAGGAAGACGAGTGCTGCTTCGGTCTCGTCAAGTGCGACCCCGAAGGCCGGATCATCATCTAAATCTCCTCACCACCCCTCGCAGTAGTTTGTACAAGTAGCTTCGTTCATATCCTATAATACACTTTCATGTCCACGTCAATTCGACCTGATCCCCATCTTCCACGTCCATGTCTTGCACCGTCTGCGTGGGCTTATATGCGAACCCGTCGAATGTGATCTTGACAGCGGTGGGCGGGACGTTGCTCGTGCTGAGTTTGGTCGAGTGGAAGTGCGAGATGATGCGCGAGAGGAGCGTTGTTGGTGTCACGGTGACGGGCATAGAGCCGAGTTTGGATTGCAGTGTCAGTGAGAGGGTCTCGCCGGCGGGAGGTGCGGAGGGTGATGGAGATGGGGAGTCACGAGCAGCACCAGCAGCAGCGCTAAAGGAGGTGCCGTTGGGCTTGGTCGGCGTTGGCTCTTCGTCGTCCGAGTCCTGAATCACGATGGCGTCGACATTGGAAGTGCTGGCTGTCGTAGTGGATGACCGTGTGCGTCGTGGGGAAGAGCTGAGCCTTCTGGGTGGCCTCGGTACGAATTGCACCTCGTCATCGCTGCCGTCCACGCCGTTCGCAGCCGGCCTCGCCGTCGTCGTTGGTAGCTGTGGAGCTGACTGTGTTCTGCTGCTGGATTGCGTCGAGCGCTGTGATGACGCTGGCTGCTGACGTTGTCGCTCCTGCTCTCGCTGTTTGCGTCTCTCATCGCGCTCCTGCTGTTCGCGCCTGGCTTGTTCTCGAATGTGCTTGGCATTCTCTCCGCGCATCAAGCGGGCCAGGTCGGGATCCCAATGGATGCTGCCGTTCGTGTCTACGTCGTCCTCATCGACATGCTTTGATGAGCCGGGTGACAGCGTTGACGAGTTGTTGGAAGGGACATCCTGTCCGAACGCCGGGGTGGCAGAGCTGCGTGTACTTCTCGTAACTCGGCGTGAGGACGAATCGTTGCTCGAGGATAGAGCGGCTGAACTTGAAGCTGTTGCGGCGGAGGGATTTGGATTGCCAAACTTCTTGGCGATGGTCGTGTTGACAAGCTCTCGCGCCATCTTTAGCTTCTCGGGTGAAGGGGCGGGAGGAGGTGTGAGGCTGACGCCCCTTTGCCTGCCATTGGATTTGGCCTTGTCCTTCTGCGGGGTTGCATTCGAAGCCATTTTGCCCGAAGAAGTCGCCTGGGTTGATTTGACATCGTCGCCGGTCAGGTCAGAACGAACATCGAAGGAGGAGGGATCTGACAATGACGATGAAGGATCCTGGGACGGTCGACGAAAGACGCCTTGCGAAGCCCAGGCGGGAAGCGTTTTGACATGCTTCTTTTTGCGCCGCTTCGCCCTGCGTTTCTCCGAGGCATGGCTGTCGTCGCTAGCAATATCCACGTCGCTGCTGTACATGATGGTTTGCTCGTCGTCATCATCGTCCTCCTCCATCGTGTCCATGATCGTTATAGTGGTGCCCTCATCGTCCGAGTTATCGATGTGTAGTGGTGCTGTGGTTGCCGACTGCGAGCTCGAGACTACAGTTGGAGACGCAGAGGATGCAGGGTGTGCGATGAAATCGTTGGAGATTGTGGTGAGCTTGACGCTAGAGGTGCTCGCTACCTTCGCCAGAGGTCGTGCTTTCGATTTGAGTTTCGACCTGCCCGGCAAAGGTTTGCGAGTGAAGAAGTCTACTTCATCGTCCATGGCTCGGGTACAGTGCAGTCGTTGCACAACGACAGGAAGATAGCAATGTGTGTTGAGGCGCAGAGCTTGTAGCAGCTATGAGCGACGAGTGATGATTGGCATGGAGCGATACTGTGCACAGTAGGGAGATAGGTATATGTACATGATGCGGTTGTGAGAGGGAGAAGGAGAAGAACAACAGGCTGCTGCGCATCAGAATTCAACGATTCAGGGTTCAGGCTTTCGGACCGGCTCGCTTGAAAAGAACAACAGCACGGCGCGTTTCCACCCTGCTCCGCGGCTGGCTCGAATGCACGCTAATACGCAGCAGCACAACGCTTTCGGAATTTCTCCGCATCCCGATCCCAAGTAACGGTATCGGCTGATCCGAGATGGGGCGTCTGTGCGCGAGGAAAGTGACACGTTGGAAATGGCAAAGTGACACGACACTTGTCCTTCTCCTTCGCTTCACCCACTCCCCGCTGCCTATTCCCATCATTATCACAGCAACGCCAACAGCGCGCTCAGTATCTTTGCGCCTCCATCACCTTCGGGAGACGCGGTCGTTTCGACCTCCTTTGCTACGCCCATCCCCCAACTGCACCTATCGCAGCCCATCATGTTTGCCGAAGAACTCGCCTCCTTACGCCGTCAAGGTGTCCGGTCGATCCTCTTCCAAATCCTCAACTTTGTCTCTGTCGTATCCACCGCTCTAGCCATGTGGAAGGGACTCTCGGTACTCACCGATACCGAATCACCCGTCGTCGTCGTCCTCTCCGGTTCCATGGAACCCGCATTCTATCGAGGCGATCTGCTCTTTCTCACAATGCCATCTGGTCCATTGAAGGTCGGTGACATCCCTGTATACAAGGTCCCCGGTGCAGACATTCCCATCGTCCACCGTATCATCGAAACTCACAACGCGGAGGACGGGGAACAGTTGATCTTGACAAAAGGTGATAATAATGATAGTGACGATATCGCTTTGTATAACGGTGCTAGATGGATGAGAAGGAGCAACATGGTCGGGAAGGTGAAAGGGTACATGCCATACGTGGGGTACGTGACGATCGCGTTGAACGATTATCCCAAGCTGAAGTATTTGTTGTTGGGAATCATGGGATTGTCGTTGTTGTTCCAGAAAGAATGAGGGGGGAATGTAGAAGAGCAACTCAAAAAATCACTCTACTTTCATGCCGTCGTTGCCACTATGTATTGTGCAGATTGAGGTCGTTTGACAGAACGCTGTGAAGCTCAGCGCCAATGTGTGATTTCGAGATCAGTTTTGCAAACCCGGTCCAGTGCCATTCCGACGCAAGATCACGCACAGATCACATTCACACGCGGCAGCAAGCATGACGAAGAAAAGAGTGTGTTTTGACAAAGACAAGATCAACAGCCAAAGACATGGCTGCGACAGAGAACGAAGAAAGAGGTTCGGTATCCAGACCGACATCCATGAACAAGAAAGTTTTTTCCGTTACGATCAATAGCAAGCAAAGAAAGAAAGAAAGAAAGTGTGTACGAGAAGAAGGAAGACGAAAGATAGGCGAGACTCAGAGCAAGACCGAGTTGCTCATCATCTCGGGACGACCAATGGTCGAGCTGGCTACGCTACCACGACGACGAGATCTCGTGTTGTTGGATCGCTCGCCAAACGCATGGTTCGTCGTGTGCTGTCGAGGAACGCGGTAGTCTTCCTGATACGTTGACAGCATACCCGCCGAGTTGCCGCTGTGCATGCTGTGCTCGCTGTGCGCACCCTGCGAGCCCGAGTGATCCGACGTCGACTGGAACGATCGACGCGAAGATTCGTAATCGTACTGGATCCGCTGCGCTTCGGTCATCTGGCTCAGATCCGAGTACGCCGATCGCTCCGTCATACGGCTCGAGCGATTCATGTTGACGTAGCCACCAGCTGCACCTGCACCTACTCCCGCAGCATCGTGGAACGGATCAGGTACGACGTAGCCGCCGAACCCATCCTCGTGCGGATAGGCAGCCGCCTGCTCAGGGTGACCCATCGCCATACCGATGCCTTGAGGCGACCACACCTGCTGCATCTCGCCCGCCGTGTCAAAGGCAAGATGCTGATCCATCGCTTCAGGAGCCCACGTCTCGCGCAAGCCACCGTGGAAAGAGCGAATGGTGTGCGCGCGAGAAACACCACCAGCGTTCCCATCAGCGCCATCTGCCTCCTTGTTCTTGCGCTGCTTGCGATACAGCATTCCACCAGCGACCAGAGCAAAGCATCCGGCCAATCCGCAACCAACGCCGATCAGACTGTTGCGCGTTGTCGAATCGTCCTTGCTCGTACCACTGCTCGCCTTGGCGTTCTGCTTGGCGCCCGCAGCCACTTGACCCACAACGCTCAAAATGTTGAACGTAGGATCCACTTGGCTCGCCAGCTGCTGCGGCGCTCCTTCAGCTGCCGAGGTGTAGAACGGCGAAGACGTGTTGGCGATCATGGCCTGGATGTCTTCGACGCTCGACGACGGTACGTATGCCATGTACAACGTCCTAGCCGTGCTCAGCGAAGCAGGCGTCGCAGTGTCGTTGGCCTCGGTCGAGTAGCCAGCCAGCTTGACCGTCGACACCTTGGAGCTCTCCAGACCGGCCGACTGCCCCACCAGATCCGGCATAAAGGCAAAGATCTGCGCGGTCAGATCGGCCTGTGAGATGACCCACGTCCACTTCATGTCCGGTTTGAACAGCAGTCCAATCGAGGTGGTGTTGGCGGGCTGGTTGTACGAGTCAGCCGAAGGCACAATCGTTGTCGGCAGGTCCTGTGCAGCGGGACTCGTTCCGACACCGTCCGACGAGGCGGAACTGGTGGCCCCGCTGCTGGCATCGCTGTCGCTGTCGCTCGTGCTCTGCGTTCCTGTTTCGGCAGGCTGATCGGCGGACGAAGTGCTGCTGGGCGCCATGTTGAGCGATTTCGTGTTGGCGTACCAGTAGGGGTTAGTGGTGGCGGAAGAAGAAGAAGAGGCGGAGGAGGCGGAGCCCGAGTCGTCAGGGGACGAGGAGGAAGCCGTGCTCCTAGATGCCGACGACGATGGTGGCTGAACACTGCTGGGATCCGAGCCGGATCCACTGGAGTCAGCATCACCACCTGAGCCGGTGCCGGTTGGGACAGCACCAGTGTTCTGGGACGTCGAAGAGGGACCCGTTGTCACGGTGGCGGTGGTTTGCGACGTGGCCGTCGATGCGGTCGTGGCCGAGCCACCTTCGCTGCCATCGCTGGTGCTGCTGCTCGCAGAATCATTTGTCGAAGTCGTACCAGAGTCGGAGCCCGAACCGGAGCCGTCAGAGGTGGACGGCGATGACGTCGGGAAAGGTGTAGCTGTGGCGGCATTCGAGGACGACGAAGACGAAGGAATCAGCTGTGGCAAGAGGCCCTGCAAGAGGCCTGACGCTGTGGGCGTTGACGAGGTTCGAGACGAGGAACGCGTGGCCTGTGGAGTGAAACTGTAAAAGTCGGGCTGCGTAGATTGAGTGTGCTTGCTCGAGGAAGGCGGAGTGTCGTCATCGCCGCTGTCGGGATCCTCCGAAGAGCTGGTGGCAGAGGCAGCACTTGAAGACGAAGTTGCAGAGGGCGCATCGTCTTGACTGCCAGCCGTGGAATGTGCTGCCGATGCAGACGAGGTGGATGAGCCGCCCAGGAGGTTACCGAGCAGACCTCCATTGACACTACTGCTGCCGCTCGACGATGACGTTGAAAAGGCCGAGTCGCTTCGGCTAGCTCCAGACGAGGACGCGGAGGGAGCGCCCAGAATACCACCGAGCAAGCCACCGAGGCCATCGCCGTTGTCGGTTTCGTTCGTCTCGGTTCCGGTTGAATTGGTCGAGCTGATATTGTCAGAACCAGACGACGAGGTCGGCGCAGCGGGAGCCGCGCTCGATGACGTGTGCGAATGGTGCCTGTGCTTCGAGAATGTGTTCTGAAAGCCATCATCGGCCGTTGTCGAGGGTGACGAAGCAGACGACGAACCGCCATCGTCCGATGAGGAAGACGAAGCATGGAGGCTGCTGGAGGTGGCGGACGCAGCGGCTAACGAAGACGACGTGGTGGGCGAGGGTGACGTCGAATTGGAGGTGGGCAGGGCGAATCTGCTCATGGATCCTGTGCTGGTGGGATCCTGCGAGTCCGAAGCGGTTCGAGTCCTGGAGTGATGATGGCTCGTCGAGGTGGTATTGGTGACGTTGAAAGCGTGGAAGCTGGGTTCATCGAGACCGCTGTCCTCGATCTGCTGTTCGGCGAGCAAATCGGCAATCTCTGCCGGTGTCAGGCCGTATCTGTGATGGTCGCGTGCATGTCGATCTCGCTTTGCAGCGGAAGCACGGTCGTCACTCAAGCCGCTGACGGGTGGAAAACGCTTTGAGAGACGACCAGCGCGAGCTGCGTGGCGTCGGACGGCATTGTCGGCGTGAGCAGGGCCGTGGTTTGGATGCAAGCCGTCGGCCAGGGCAGACGACGATTGGAGAGCGAGAAGAAGCACCAAATTGAGGCTGACCAGCATCAGCTGGAAAGGTGGTCGAAAGAAGACCATGTTGTCGAGGAACCGTCGACGACTGAAGCTGTTTCGATGGAGAAAATTGGCGAATGAAGTATGCGTTGAGGCAAGAGACGATGCGGACAAGTGCGGAACGGGCAGACGTCATAGGGGGGAAGAGAAACCAGGGGAAGCAATGGAAAGAAAGGAGTGTGAGTAAAGAAAGCGGAGAATCGACGATGACCGCGTCGAGGCAGAGCACGCGGATTGTGGTCACGAAGAGAGAGAGGAAGAGCGGGGAAGAGGACGGGGGGATGTCGATGGTGAAGGATGCCACAAGAATAGGATTGAGGCAGAGTTGGCCTGCCGTGAGGTGCGGGACTGATGATGTGCAAGAAGGAGCGGACAGGAGAGGGAGAAAGATACGCTGGCTGGAAAGGCCGCTGATGACTTACTGGGACAAACAATACGGGCGAGAAAGGCTGGTCCTCGAAGCGACAGATGAAGTGGGGCCCGGTCGGAAGCGGGTAGTGCGATCGATTGAAATGCAAGACGAGCAAGAGACTGTGTCGCGATTCGGAAGGCTTAACGCGTGAGGGCCAGAGCGGCTGTCGGTAAAAGCGACACTAAACCAGACGTGGGCGCATGCAGGGAGGGAGAGCAGGACAGACAAGAGGCGGCCCAAGCAGAAGATAGATGCAGCGGATGCGTGGGTCTGACGCGAAGAGCCACAAAGCGGGTGGGTGGTAGGGAGATGAAGAAGGTCGAATTTGTCGGATGGAAGGATGCAACGGAGCGAAGATGTCGCTGGTTCGATGACAATGGTCGACGGAGACGGAGGAAGATGATTGAGCAAGATGAAGGACGGAAGCAGGCTACAGAACCAGTCTGTGAAGCGGGTCGCTGGCGAGGATGGACTGGTGATTGCTGTATGCTGGGGGAAGAATGACAGAAAACGAGCGTAGTGGGATGGTGTAAGAGGGCGACTGTCGTGAAGCGAAAAGATGAAGAGCTATGGAAGGTGTCGCAGAGAGTGAAGATGAGATGCAGCGGCAGACGTGCCCGAAGCGAGTGTGGTGACAGAGTTCGACGAGCCGGCGACGAGCAACGATTACACACGCGAGAGGACGGGTGGGCGGAAGAACCTGAAAGCTGGGAGAGAGGCAGTGAGTGAGATGAGAAGGGGAGTGAGGAGGAGGATATGCTAGGGTGAGGAGGATAGAGAAGGGAAGTGAGATCTGACAACAGTGTAGGACAAGCTCTGTTGAGCCAAGAAGGGCCGAGCTGTTGGAAAGCGTCGAAAGGGCGCCTCGGCGACAAGTCAGCTGTCAAAGAACCGAAAGTGAGCAATGCGGACTCGGTCGCCGAGCCATCCAAAATTCAATATGCAGCACACCACAGCACGGCACTTGAATACACTTGTTCCTTGGCAAGAGCTGCCGTTCGTACAAGAGGAGCAGTGATCCATCTTCGCATGTTGCACTGCGTCGTTGTAGCATAACACAACACAGACACGAGGGGCACAACAATCGAACTTAGCTTACAGTTTGGAGTACCTTGATCAGGTACACATCACACGCAACCGAGATCAACACTAAGACCAACCTGGAATTTCTCTCTCCTTTCGCGCACTTTTGCCTTCTTTCCAGAAGACGCCCACACTGCGACAACGGCGCGACAGCGTGCAACCGACCTGCACATGCACGCGATTTTCCTCGGAAATTGGGCTCAACCAGCAAACGGCAGCATGCAACGTACTTTGAAAAGCGGCGGCAAGCAGCACCACCGACCGAGCCTAGTGGGCTCTGAGGTCCCCAAAATTCTCGTGCCAATCCAAATTGGACCTCGCTTGCATGCTGCGTCCGTGCTGCTGCTGCTGCTGCTGCTGCTGCTGCTCAGGGTGACCATGCCGATGCTGCCAGCTCACCAGCTGCCCCCGTCCTGCTCGCTCTGACAAGTTGCAGTCCAGTTGATGCGGCGCCCTCGGCAGCCAATTGGTGGCAGAGGGGCGATCAGCATGTTTCGGCTGCATGATCTGCTGCACAGTGCATGGCGTTGTACCGTTTTGCACTGCAGGTTAGTACCCTATTGTGCGGTAACGCTTTCCATGCCTCCAGTGCTGGCTGGGCCTTCCCAGGCGCTTGACAAAGAGTGCCGTTGCCAAAGCGCTACACGGGTCGCGATCTGCTGGGCTGAGCTTGAAACATTCTTCGTTCGGTCTTGTCAAGCCTCACCTTCTTCGCGACAACCGTCTCGAAATCCGCGCGGTGTCGATCCTTGGTCACATTGGCTCTCGTTCGGAAAGGTCGGCAAGCTCAAGTTACTGTAGCTTGCATCACAGCACTCTTTGTCAAAGCAAATTTTGTTTTGGAGATAACACATGGACGAAGAACAACAGCAAGGTCTGATCGACATTGGTTACTTGACAACAGTTGAGACCTCAATTTCGAGTACGTGTCAGGTTGTTGTCGGTTCACATCTGCCCCCTCGAAATAATGAAATCCGGAAGACGGAATTCTGCTGCACAGACGTCCTAGCGCTTCGGAAGCTTGCCAGACCGTGCAGCCTTCCGCTACCTCACTCACCAATCTTGACCCATTCCGTACTTCGTAGGATCGACAGACATCCACGGCAGGATCAACTGCGATCCGAGCTCGTCTCCAGCATGTCGATTGAATCGCTGGCCAAGCGTCAACGCACCGGCGATGCGTCCACCAGCTCGACAAAGAGGTCGATACGCAAGGCAATATCCACCGAACAGCGCCAAACGATCCGTCATGCACAGTGCCTCGAGAACGGCATCAGCGCTCTCGATCGTATCGAGACGCTGAGGTCAGGCAAAGCCGATCGACGTCAGATCGCATGGTCGTCTCAGAACATTCTAGCTACCGCCTCCAACACACGACGGTCTTCTACATCATCCAAAATACGGAGCGGACATGTGGTGGTGCAGTATCCGCTCGCATCGTCTTCCAAATCGCCTGTCAAGCCCAGCTGCCTGTATCCAGACTCTGCTCACTTTACATTCAGCTCATCGACTGGGCATTCGCAGCAGGCCGGCGCAGCAATAGCAGCATCTCTTACACGAACCCGGCCTGTGCGATATAACGACCCCACACAGATCTCTTTCAGTCCTTGCGGCTTCTACCTCTGCGCCTACTTCACACCACACCACAGCTCCTCAAAGGCTCATCATCAGCCAAATGCTTCGCAGGTCACATCGGGTCAGGCCGCCACCAGCTCGAACGACCTGGCCGTCCCGCCACTTGCGACCAGCGCAGAGACAGCAGCCCAGATCAGTGGCAACGTGTCTGCATCAGATCCAACAATAGCTGCGTCCCAAGATGCATCCACCAGTATCTTAAACATCACACCGGCAGACCGGCCACCAGCCGTGTTCTGCGTCTGGTCGCGTGCTGACACGGCCGCGCTCAATGACTGGAAGCTGGTTCAGACCGTTCCATGCGACTCCACATCCAGCACGGGCAAAAGGGCCACTTCGTCCAAGTCGGACAATGTTCTCAAGGTAGATGATAAAGGCCGACCTGTTCCTACTGATACACGTCAAACGCCACCATCCGATGGCGGCTCTGTAAGCGGCGCTAGCAGACTCTTTGGCTGCGTCAAGCAAGCGGTCTGGCTCAATCGTCGACGACCTATTGTGCTCAGCCCCGCATCTTCCCCATCAAGTTACTACGGCGCCAGCTCCTTCACCAGGCTCGCTGCACGCGGCCCGAACTGCGTTGCTTCTGCTTCTGCGTCCACCGACAACTCGGGACCCGACCAAGATGTAGCGCTCGTCCTCTTTGGCAATCACGGTCAAGTCACACTCATGTGCTCTCGCAAGACAGACCGAGTAGCCGCAGCCAACTCAAGTCAAAATAGCGAAGACGCTGCCTCTCCCCTTCATGCTCAATCAGCTTTTTTCACCACCACGCTCCATTCTTTGCTCTACACACCTAGTGTTCAGCCGTCGCCCATCACACTTGACTCCGCTCCCGACCTTGGCGGTGACCCCGCCGAAGACGCCACCTCTTACACGTCTCCATTTTCCGCAAATCCATCCGAGGAGGGGCGTCCGTTTGACGATGAGCAAGAATACATCGAGGACGGAAGCCTCACTCATCTCGCTATTGGCATGCCTGCAAACGACTCTGCCCTTCTTGTCGCATCTCGACGGAACACGAGCAGCCCTGCACTCATCGATCTTACAGAGATCACTATTGACCTACGTGCAGAAACTGTAACGATGATCACGCGTCCTTTGCAATCAGCCTCTCTGTCGCTGTCCGATTACGCCCAAGTCAGCGAGTCAGCTGACAACGGTCCATCCGATGGATCTAAGGCACCCGACCTCAGCAGCGACATCACCACCCTCGCTTGGGCCGAAGTCGGCAGCACGGGCTCAAGCAGAGACAACGATGCCAGCAAGTCAGCTGGTCTGCGGCTCGTCGCATGCTCTGCTTACGTGGAAGCATTCGATACCACCGCAGACTCGGCAGCACTCGGCGACACGAGCTCAAACCTTCGTACCAATGTGGCGACTTGGGATCTGACCAAAGTTGAAAACGAGCTCAGCGATGCTTTCGCCTCGCTCGAATGCAGGAAAACGGGTCATGCCCCAAAATGGCTCGATTGGCAGCTTCGCTTTGCTCAGTCCAAGACTTTGAGTAACCAACTGATCACCTCTTTGGTTGCCGATGCTCCCAGCTTGGTCACGGCTGACCTTGCGCTCTTCACGGTCTTAATGCCTACAAGAGGTGAATCAGGGCTGCTGTCCGAGCATGTCGGCTTCGTCGACCTCAACAGCATCGATTTTGGTGAACGGCCTCCATCTTCGGTGCCTGTCCAAGCGCTTTCGCGGTCTTCCGATCCTGTCGTGTCCAGTAATGGGGCACTCTTCGCGATGCTTTCCAGTACGTACGAGGGAGCATCGAATAAGAGCATCGTGCTCAGCAAGCTGCCGTCGTACTTTTCTGCATCGAGTTTGCGGAATGCGAACGGGGCCGCAGAGCAGGTCGAAGAGGACAAGAAGGTGAACGAACTTCGTATGTCGCAGTTCCTCGCCTTGGCGTGCCTGCGCAAGACGGATCCAAGCGACATCAGCAGAGCCTTCGCCGCGGACGCTGCGAGAGAGTCAGCGGCAAAGCTGTTGGTTGAAGTCGGAGACCTTCTCAAGATCACCGAGTCCAAGAGGCAAGATGTGTTGGTCAAGATCGAAGGAGCAACTCAAAAGGGTCCGAGCCATGATTCCAATTCGATTCCGTTCCATCAAGCGCTTCGTCTGCTCAAGATTCGCACAGCCATGGAAGCCGGCCAGGATTCATCGAAATCTGGAGCGCGCCTCGAGCAACTCATCCTCGAACTTGGTCTTTGCTTCCAAGTCTTGCGCCTTGCTCGTGTCAAGACCGAAGTCACTGCGACCCCAACACAGCCAGCAGCAGAAAGCGGCAAGAAGAAAGGCGGCGCCGCTGCTGCAAAAGCCACTGCGCCCGTGGTCGCAAACGAGGCGCGCGAGCGTGTGTACTACCAACTCGAAAGCGTTTGGCCTCTCTTGGCACAGCTGCAGTGGTTCTTGACGCTTTTGGACGACGTCAGCAAGCTCGCCTTGGCGACCTCGGCGGTCTCGGGCGGCGACGCAGGTGCCGGAACTGCCGACAACACCTCAAAGCCGGTCGCTCAGGACAGCTTCGAGTCCGACTTCGTACGCATGCTCAACAAGCCTACGCCGCGTCGACTTGTGCTCCAAATTCTGGCGCACTTCTGCGACTTCCAGGAGTGGGTCGCTAGCACCACCAACAAGGACAACCTGCCGCCTGCGACAGGAATCTCTTTGGGAGACGAGGCGAATCTGTCCTCTTCGACAGGGCTGGCATCGGATGGACGCTTGCTAGCAGTCAGCGAGCAGATGGCGCTGGCTCGTGATGCGCTCCAGCGTGTCGTCGGCGATGCATCCATCGACCTGGCCGACTTTGCGCAGCTTCTCGTCAAGATTGAAGCGGACTCGAGCATCGGTGGCACAGGCGGCACCGCGTCAGGTCCGAACCAGAGCCGGGAATCGGATCGTTTCTGGTGGGCTACGCTCGACGGCAGCAAGCTGGACCCAGCAGGAGGCGCCAGCACGGGCAAGATGGAACAGGATCCGGCCGCAGGTCTTCAAGCAAAGCTGCTCAGCTCGATCGTCGATCCGCAGTCGGGAGCGCTCGTGGACGTGCTGACGCTGTTCGTATCGCCGTCGGACGTGCTGGACGAACGAAGCGTGTTGTACGAGAAGGGTGCGCTGGACGATCGAGCCAGTGACGAGCGGGCGCATGTGAAAGAGTCGGCGTTGGTGAAAGCGCTCTCTGCCATGTCCGCCAAGCGAAGCGATGTCGAGCAGCGTCGCGACATCGTACGCAAAGTATCTCTTTCCCACGCCGTGACGCACAACAGCATCCTCAACGACGCTTCTACCCTTCTGCGAAGTCACCCGACCACGGTCATTCCTGCGTCGGCGGCTTCGCGCTTGCCGCCCGGTGTCGTCGCAGGCAACGATGTCAACTCCGACACCACCTTCGTCCGCGTCTCTGTCATGCGAGCCAAACGTTGCCTCCGATGCCATGCGCTCTCACAAGATCCCATCACCGCGACGTACGCCTTGCTCCCACCACCAGCCTCTGCTATCAACCCAGCAGCCATGATGGTCGATCCCAACCTACCACCGCAAGTCCAGATGCAGTTGCAGATGCAGATGATGCAGATGCAAATGCAACTCCAGCAGCAACAGCAGCAAGGAGGAGCAGCAGTACAGCCGGGTGCGGTCATGCCAACAATGTCGACGCTGTTACCGTTGATGCAGCCACAGCCAAAGTTGCTCAGCATCGAAGTCGGTCAGCAGGGTTCGTCGTTGGACAGGTTCAGGTTCAATTGTCTTTGTGGGGGATCTTGGTGGGTGTTGTAATGCCAGTCCGAAACGCTATACTTTCATGATCCATGTATCGTGCTTCCATCTGCGACCCTTTTTGAACAATGATCATGACCGACTGTGCTTCAGAACGGCAGTGCGCCACTGGACTTGCCCGGATCAAAGTCCCCGAAACACGGCGGAAAACTGCCCACCTCCTTCCCATTGATCCACCTCAACTTACCTGCCTCCTCCACAAACCTCCCAAAGCTAGGTGCTGTGTTCTGTTGAGGCATCGGATCCACCTCTAACCACACCAACTCCGGCAATCGACCCGTGAGATCGCTCCACAGCGCATCGTAGTTTGCGAACGCGCCCGAAATGTCGAGCACGAGTCGAAGGTGGGTCAGCGTTGAGGCGGTGGAGATGAGGGAGAGGGAGAGGGGAGGTTGAGGGGTGATGGGGTAGATGTCGATGTGGGTGAGGCCCTGGAAGGCGGAGGAGCGGAGGAGGGATTGTTGGTGGAAGAGGGATGTTTTGGAGGTGCAGAGGGAGAGGTGTTTGAGACGGGTGTGGGTGGCCGAAGGTGAAGCTGCGTGTGGTGGGTGAGGATCAGGACCGGCGGATGGCGGGGGAGGTGGTGATGGATCGAGATATAGGTGTCTCGCTTGCCGCTTCCTTTCTGGAGTCACACTCTGCAACTCTACCACTGGAATTCCCCTTCGCCCTTCCTCTTCCTCCCCTTCCGGAACCTCTCTCAATTCTTGGTCTTCTCCCTTTCCACCCTCATCCCTCCTCTGCCTCCAAAACACCCCTACCACGCCACTAGGCAACAACGTGCTCTCAAACCCTACCATCTTGAAACTCTCCAACCTCTCCAACCCTTCCATACCCTTATGACCCTGATAAAACGTCCTACCATCCAACTCCAAGCTCCTCAAGCTCGGGGCTAGTACGGACCAAATAGCTGGATTTGGGGCAGCTTCTGCCGACCAGTGTAAGTGATCCAACTGATGCGTTTGCGAAAGATGCATCGATCGAAGAAGCGTCAGGAGGTAGGACTGATCTAGATCCATGTATTTGTCGGGGATAGAGATGTGGATGCTTCTGATGTGAGGAAGAGGATGGCGTAGGCCACCAGCCAGCAGATCAGAGCTGGGGATGGAAGACTTGCGATGTCGTTGAGGAGAGGTGGAACGGACAGAGAGCGTGTCGTAGCTCTTGAGCAGCGCTGCTAAGCGGGGAAGGTGTTGCGGAGTCCGAATGACGATCGTATGCCAGACCAGGGGGACGAGGGTGTTGCGGAAAGCTCGATTGGACGAAGAAAGCGAAAGGAGGGCGTGAAGATTCGAACCGCTGGGTAAGAGTGAGGTGTGCGGCGGGAAGGAGTGCTCGCAGGGGAAGGCTGCGGGTCGCATCTCGGTGCTGCTATGCAGTGGTACGTCGGAGCTGGATACTAGATGTGTGGCTATCTGATAGATGATTTCGGCGGGAAGACTTGGGATCCGAGTCGAGTCTTTGTTCCAACGTGATGCTGAGAGTGACGAGAAATCAGGCCCTGGTGCAGTCTCGATGCCCGAACCAGTAGCGTTGAACCGTCGAGTGTCGTACGGCTTCCCATGGTGCTTCTCATACCCTACCTCCGAGGCAGGGCTTCGAGGTGGATGCCGAGCGTCGAGCAGTTGCGGACCAGGTTGCCTGCTGCTGATGGCGCTCGATACACTAGTCTCTGTTCCCTGCGCCAGACCGAGCGAGTCCATCAATCTCGCCGCATCAGCGATCGACGGCTGTGACGACCAGTCCGTCATTCTGCGTTGCCGTGCGTCGTCTCCATCAACAACGGAATCTCCACTTTTGAAGTTGTCTTCGCTGCGTTCGCTCCTCTACATGCTTGACCCGGATTACTCCTCAGACTTCTGTTTGGAAAGCCTGTCTTTGGAGGACCAGTTGGGCGGGAGGGGAAGTCCAGATGGAATGCTACGTCGGACATTGAGAACCGTGCGTACAAATGTCGTCGATAGCCGGACACGAGAGTGTGTGGAGGTGTCAAGCCGAAAGAATAGCCGAGCATTCTAATATTGTTAGACCGTGTCCGTCCCAGATTACGCCGAAATTTAAGCGGACCTTCGGTTTTGACGGCCTGTCGGAGAGTGCCAACGCGCTTGACGCCGATCCGTATGATAACGAAAAACTTTCCTGCCGAACGCAACGTGCCTTCTTTGTGCACTCATGCTCCTGATAGCTTTCTGAACTGCTCCGTTGTGCTCTGCAACCACACTCGTGGCAGACTGTGTGCGTGCGTTCCTGGAATCGGTGAATTTGCTTCGCGTGGAACCTTTGCGCCCTTGTTTTTTCTCCGAGCTGGTTACGAAAAGGCCCGCCTCCCTCCTCAGAAGCCTTTGGATAGTGCCAAATTCTTCGGATATGACGGTGCGGCCTCAGAATCGTCAGCCCTTCTTTTCACCGAGGCTTTGCGGCTTCTTGCATGATGAGTAGTGGTACATGTGGAAGCCGTGTCTTTTGGTGTGGTGGACACGGGCGACGAGATGTGTAGGGTCCGACTTTTCGGTTGTGTCGGGCGCTATGGTTCTGAGCCGCCCGACGCTGGTCATTGATATCAATGGGTCCCTCTTCCAGCGCTGCCTTGTAGATACATCTGATCATTCTCAACAGTATCTTCATCACCTTCTTCCACACATTCCTGACCATCTTTCACACTTCAGCAGTAGCTTTGTTTCTTGTTCCGAAGGTGCTTCATATTCGTCGACACGATGGTATCTTCACGACCTTCAGCTGAAGAGCTGCGCACGTCGTGCTCTTCATCTTCCACAACGACGATAGCATCCACATCCTCATCACCTCAGTCGAGCTTCGCGTCTGCTGACGCGACAGCGGTCAACACTGCCGCACCTACACGACGAAACAGCATCTCGTGTACCAGTGCTCTTTCTTCGCCTTCCAGCGCCAAGACGCCAGAGCTCAAATCCGACCGCTCACAGCAAGAGGGAGTCTCACCAAAATGTCTCGCCCAGCGTCTACTCGAGCAGAAATACCCTCACGACTTTGCTGCAACCCAAAAGCAGCTTGCTGAAGCAGACGTCGACACCTGCGCCAACACCTTGGTCGCAAACACCCCTCGCGCATCCTTCGACAAGCTCGACCGTCCTCCTTTCTCCAAGCTACAGGATGTCGAAAAGGCAGCTTCCACATCAGATCCAGGTTATGGCCCAGCACCCGATGGTGGACTTCAAGCCTGGCTCGTCGTCGCCGGCACCTTCCTCCTCATCATGACCAACTTCGGTCTCCTCACATCCTACGGTGTCTTTCAAAGCTACTACGTCTCCCGCCAGCTCTCTCACCTCCCTGCATCGACGGTGTCGTGGATCGGAAGTCTGCAGACGTTCATGATCCTCGGTGGCTCCTTCGTGTTCGGCAAGATCTCGGATGACTTTGGTGGTCGGTGGGTGTTGATCTGCGGAAGCTTGGTGACGTTCGTCTCGATGTTGGGTGTTTCGTTCTGTTCGACATTGATACAGTTCATCGTGGTTCAAGGTGTACTGTTCGGGTTGGGAGGAAGTATGCTTTTCTTGCCCGGATGTGCGTTGGTCAACCAGTACTTTGATAAGCGGAAAGGTACGGCTATGTCGGTGATAATCGGAGCGGCCAGTTTCGGAGGCATCATTTGGCCCCTCATCCTGCAGGCGTTGTTCGATATGCCTGGTATCGGGTTCGCTTGGGGTGTCAGGATCGCTGCTTTGCTACTGGCTATTCTTCTCACCATCAGTAACATCCTCATGCGTCCGAGATTGCCACCTACACCGAAACACCTTCGTCAACCATGGTCGCAAGCCGCGATACTCCTGACGCAGGATCCTTCGACGTACACGCTGTTCGTCGTTGGAGTCGCCATTCTGTTCATCAACTTCTTCGTACCCTTCTTCACCATCGCTTCGTACGCCAAGAAGGTCGGATTCACACCTTCCATGGCAACCCACATGGTGGCCATCATGAATGCTGCCAGCATGATCGGTCGTCTGGCCTCGGGCCCGCTGGCGGACAGGTACGGTCGATTCAACGTCTTGTCGTTGTTCGGTTTCGCCAGCTTTGTGTCGTTGGTGCTGTTCTGGCCGATTCCGGGGTTGACGTTGACCAAGGCGGGAGTGGTGACACTGTCCATCACCTACGGATTGGCGTCCGGAGGAAGCATTGCCACGGTGGGATCGTGCGTTGCACAGATTTCGAGAGAGAACGCAGGGGCGAGATTGGGCTTGACTTGGAGTATGGCTGCACCGGGTGCTTTGGTTGGACCGGTCATCAGCACGGCATTGGTGGCCAAAATGGATGGGAGGTACACGGCTTTGGCCATGTGGGCGGCCGGTACGACGCTGATTGGATCGATCGTTATTGCGAGGGTGAGATTCACTCTTGCCGGAGGGAAGTGGAGAGTCAAGGTCTGATCCACACGCACGTAACATCCCGCAACACTCTTTTTAGCATGCTCTATACATTGTATTCTATCTTACATTTGCAAGTTTCACTTCCCAGCACCCAAGAAGTCCAACATGAGCTGCGCCGTAGCTTCAGGATGAGTCAACACGACGAAATGCCCACCGCCTTCGATCACCGCCAGATCGAGCTGTCCAAAGTACTTGACCGTGTTCATCGGAACGACGTCATCCTTGTCACCCCAAATCACCCTCAACTTACTACCAAAATCTCGTACCACGGCACGATGAACATCCTGACTGTTGAAGATCGGACCGTCCTGCAAGCTCGAGGCGAAGCTGAATTTGTAGCCGGGATGATATTGCGCCTGCCACCATGCGAGCGATCCTTTGGGTGGTGTTGGCAGTAAGGGGACGAAGCGGAGGAGTTTTTGAAGAATAAAGTTGGGTAGGAGGTGGGAACGGATGAGTTTGACGGCGGGACGCAGGTCGGCGTTGGGGGTTCCGCCGGCGGGACAGAGGAGGATGAGACGGTCCACGCGCTGTGGGAAGTAGTGTGCAAAGTGAGAGGCGATGGGTCCGCCAAGCGACATTCCGCACAAGTCGAAGCGATCCCAGTGTGGCAGGTGGGCGAGGAGGAGCGCGATCTGGGAGACGAAGAGCGCTGCATCGTGCGTCACTTGGGGAGAGTCGGAGTAGCCTCGACCGAACAGGTCGTAGCACAGGATCCGATAGCCTGCTTTGATCAGGTGAGGCGCGATTAAGCTCCATGCAGGAGAGGGTGTCGAGATGCCGTGTACGAAGAGCAGCTTCTTGCCACCTTCAGGGCCGAACTCGTAGTAGCGGATCTTACCATAAGGTGTGTCGAGATCAGACCCGTTTGGGAAGATGTCGGCAGGATAGGGCGGTTCGTGGATCTTGGCAGGCGCTTTGAGGATCTTGGGATAGTTGGAACGCAGACGAAGGTTGGAGACAAGATAGAGGAAGGAGGCCGTTCCGGCAGCAGCAGCGAGTGCTACCCTCCCATCTTGCAGTCGATCGGTATAGGAAGACAGGAACGACATCGTGGCCGGAAACTTTGGAGGTGATATGGATGAAGGTCGTGACGGTGGCGATGGTGGCGTCGGTGGTGGTGATGACTATCGTTAGGGAGTGGGGTAAGGAACCCGGATGCGGGGCAAAGCGGTCGGGAAGATTGCAGGTCCGGCAAGATGATGAGCGGTTGTACAACGGCAGTAATCGGCTAAACCGGGCCGCGCAACGTAGGCATTCACCACTCTAACACTTTAGACTGAGTTTCTTGATTTGTGAAGGACTGTGCGCACAAACTGACACTTCTGTTGCTTCCATCATATCACACTCCAACCATCACCACCACACTGGCAGTTTCGAATCTGGGCTATCGGCTCGTAGCGTCAGCATCATGACAACTGCGACGCCTCTGTCGCTGCCCTTTGTTCTCGATCAAAGACAGCTTGCGTCCGCGTCAGCGTCACATCGAAGGCGTTGGAAACCGGATCGTCCCAATTATCGAGCCCTCATCACAGCGAATTATTCCAAAGTCAGCGCTGAAGCAGCTGCATCGTCTTATACAGCATCACGTTTTCAGAGCGCGTCCAATCCAACAGCGCCCTCGTTTGATCACGATCAGCTCGAAGCCGACTTGCAGGAATGGGGACTGCCCTCCTTGCCTACCACCTCCAAACTCGCCGCGCCAACTTCGGCGCTCTCCTGGGATGAGAACTCGGCACAAGCTAGCTGTTCCTATCTGCAGAGTGCACACTCGTCTAGAGACTCTGCTGTACCTGCGAGCTTGGAGCAATGGGATCCGTCGATCTCGTTTGCTCCGTACTCGTCCAGCGCCTTGGACCCGATCGATTTCGGACCACGGAACGATTCGAGTCCTTCGACCAAGTACAACCCAGGTATGGGACGCGTCATCGCGATAGGAAGAGACGACGGTACGGTAACCTTGTATCGCGCATATGGCCGTGTAGAGGATTACGAGTCGCTTGCCGACACACTTCATCGACCAGGGGTCGCGGACGACACCTTGCCCGCCTCTGTTTCTGCCTCCGCCAACCTCTCCCATCTCAGTCCGTCCGAGTCACGTCGATCGTCTGATATCTCCAACCCAATTAATCTTCGCAGTCCCGACGTCGATACGCCCTCAATCAGGCTACCCTCCTCGTCCGCATCCAAGTCAATCGTTTCGTCCAGTCGGGAGCCCACCTCATTCCTCTCAACCTTCTCACCCGTCGACCGCTCTCCGTTCACGACACGCTCCATCGTATCCGCCGCTTCGGTCAGCTCGACCGTCGCAACCAATGTTCAGATCGACGAGGGTCTACCAGCCCACAGTCTGCAATCCAACATTAACGCCACTGGCCACACTGCAGGACGAACCTTCGGAGAGCAGGCCGAGGACCGCTTGGAGTTGCAGATGGCCGCTGCGGAGCGCAATGATCACCAGCACGGCGTAGTCGGCGGCGTCATTGAACGGCTTGGTCTCTCATCCCACTCACATTCGCAATCACACTCACACTCCTCCTCGCCGCAACCACGATCCCCTAAGGAGCATTCTCGTCACCAGTCTTCTCATCGCAATCAAACCAGCGAGTCTCGACAGTCACCTATCACACCTCCGAATGGCACACGTTCGGTCGAGGCCCTCGCTGCCGTCTCAGAAGACCGGCCAAGGTCGGATGCCCAGCTTCAGGCTTCCATCCCGCATTCTACCTCAGATGCATGGCTGAACGATCCCAGTCGCGGTACCTTTGGCGAGCTCATGACACTGTACACGCGCGATCGATCTCCTGTTGTCGCGCTTCGACTTGTACCGTTTCCCTCGAAAGGCGATGACCAGCAGGATACAACATTGAAGTCTGGACTCGCCCCTCCAGTCAGCGACAAGACGGTTTTGCTAGTGGTCCAAGAGGCCGGCTTCGTCTCGCTGTGGTCGATCCTGGAGGGCTCTCTTATCTGGCAGACGGACGTTACAAGCGCGTACATCGATGCCACCGACTTCGCATCGCTCGACGTGAGTGGATCACAAACTTCAGCGTCCCTGGGGATGATACATTCGTTCAGCAGACAGCTTCCTGCAGCCATCGGCACACCGCTCACGCGTAGCCCAGCAGGATCCGCACGGGCGTCCCCAAGACCAGCCCCAGCAGGCAGCGATGCTAGTATGAGACGATCAATGCTCCGATCTGCTCTGAGCGCCCCTGATGCGTCGACAAACCCAAGACTGCGCGAATCCCACGGCGTCAAGCTTCACGGCTCAGTCCAGGCTTTAGATTTTCATGGCGCACCCATCGCTCTGCTTTGGGACTCACACTCGTCTTCGGCGATGATGCTAGATCTCTCGGACGGGAGGTTGCTGCTCCATGAGGCCGTCGACGATGTTTTCGCGACCAGCGTACCGAAGCTGAGGCTAGCGGCTGATTCCAAGGAGCAACTCGAACTGTGTTGGTTTAGCGAGACCGATCGCAAGCTCCAGAAGCAGAGCGTTCGGATGCTGTCCAGTACAGGCATATCCCAGACGCAAGGCGATGCCATCAGTCTACCGAATCCTCCTCTCGGCTTCATCTTTGAGGGCAAAGCAGAGGCAACGGGCGCCTCGTGGACTCTCTCCATTGATGACGCGCAAGCAGACTCCGTCCACATTTCAGCCGACCATATTGTGGTGCAGTCGCGGACACGACTTTCGATTCTTAACGCCCGTGACGGGCCTTCCATGTTCGTGCAGGAAGCAACTGACGGTCACTTCAAGGGCATATGTGGATCAAGTCGCGATGGGCAACATCTGCTTGTACAGACCACCTCGGGCCTGGCAAGACTCCGTCTGACGACGACGCGATCGCACCTCGTGGAGCAGCATCACGCCGGTGCGATCAAGGGAAAGGCAGAGTTTTCGTCGCTTCCCGGTCAACCGCCGAGTCGACTCTGTCTCGCTTGGAACTTGCCTGGCTCAGGAGAGCTCCTTGACAAGCTCTTCCTTATACAGCCTCTTTCAGCGCAGCGACCAGAAATGCCTGCAGAAGATGCGGACGCCTCGTCAATATCGAGTGACCTCGCCACCTTCGACCTTGTCACCTCACGCACGGACGACTTGCTCGGTCCTGGTCCGTCAAGGGTAGAAGGGGCGCAGAACAATCATGACGAACATGGATCTGCCAACTCCATTACGGCTATGTTGCCTCTCAGCCTTGAGAGGATATCAGTAGCAAGCTGGGGCGGCCTCAGAATCCTTTCATTGTCGTCCATCGCGGCTGGCGTTCCCAGCGGCCCTGAGAGGGCTGGAAACGACAGGCCCAAGCCAATTTATGGCGGCAGCAACAGTCTGGGTACGGACCACAAAATTTGCCTGCTTCGCTCGGCTGTTGCTCCTCGATCTGGTCAGCGTCTTATCATCGGTGGTACCATGCAAGGCGAGGTCGGGTTCTGGCACGCAAACGTGGCCACGGCACAGGATGGAGCATCAACTTCGTTTCCTCCACTGGAAGCGAAGCTCTCAGTTTCGACCACGCCAGTGGAAGCTCTCGTCGTATTTGGCGATGAGGACAACACCATCCGTCTGCATGGATGCGTCGCCTGCATCTGCGCAGATAGCTCAGTGTCGATCATATTGCTCGAAGGCTTTCGATTGATGTACACGATCCCAGGTCGAGGTGCACGTCTGACCTCGTTAGCATCGCGGGCGGATGAACTATTGTTGACGTACGACGACGACAAGGCCCGCGTTTGGGATCTTCGCTCGCAAGAGCTTCGGCGCAGCATCGCCACAGATCAAGCACAAGCTCTGATCGAAGATGGCAAGGGCTGGTGGACAGTCAAGACCGTCGAGCCGTACAGCCCGTTGCACTCTGGCACCACTGGAGTATTGTCGCAGCTTGCATCTGCGCGCGATGGTGCCGCTGCTTCTTTGCTGGTGGACTTTCGACGTGCGATCGAGGCTGCTGCGCGTGCTGTGCGTGGAAGCGGCCAAGCCGTTGCGAAGGAGGACTTGTCGCAGGCGGCAGCTCGCAGTGGGCAGCCGAGCGGAGCGTCGCCTCAGCCTGCCTTGACAATGCGGACAGAGCCGGATTTCGAACGGACCGAAGGACAAACGTCGGTCGGACTGGGCTCGCCGGCTGCGCGCAAAGCGGTCAACATCATACGGCCCTTGCTACCAACAGTGTTTCCGTCTGGACTTGATGTGGATGTCGACGCAAAGCTTGCAGCGCTGCTGGATCTGGAAGAGCAGTCAGCGTCCGCGTTCGGCGTTGGGCTCCATTCCGCACCTGATGGTCTCGTGGTCAGCGGTACGGATGGTAAGGGTGCGGCAGCTGCAGACACGAAGGCCAAACAGGCGTGGAAGCTCAGTAGCCGACTCACAACGACACGCCTCATTGTGGCGTCTGCGTTGCTGCAAGTGCTGAGCCACATCAGCGAGCTCAGTGGGCTAGCGACAGCTTTGCAAGACTTCGTTCAGGACGAAGCACAACTGTCGACCTTGGTCGGAGTTGGCTTCCGTGGAGTCAGACTCGAGGAGCTGGTACCTTACTGGCTAGACAGCAATTCCGAGCTGCAGACTGCCTGTCGAGCTATGTTTGCAGCTGCCCTTGCGCGCCTCGAGCAGACGGAGCTGGACGAGGTATGCAGTCAATGGCAGGGCTGGCTGACATCAGCAAAGAATGCAGCCCTGCAAACCGCAAAATCGCCCCTCGAGGGCAGACAAGGGCCGAACTCCGTTGAAGGGTCAGAGCTCCGAACACGTGCGCTCGCGCTTGTGGGTAGCATAGCGGTGGAGCGGTACACGAGCCTGTCGCCACGCTTGCTCAAGGACGTCGCTAGCACGATTCACGGCGCCATCGTCTCTGATCGGGGTAGCGAAATGCGAACGCCTCAGGATCTGCAGATGCTTGCGGTGGCAATCGAGCTATGCCGAAGTGGATTCTCCGTGTGGCAGCACTACTTTGATGCGACGGAAGTGGTACGATCGCTGTTCGCGCTCAGCACGTCGACGTCATCCTCCACCTCGTCGACCAGCAAAGCTGATGGCGACTTGCGAACGCTTGCACGAGCCGCGACGCTACAGATCGCGGCCGATAATACGCCGCTGTTCATGACGACGCTCTCGCTGGATATCCTGCACGCACGGTCACCAGCGCACTGCTCGGCAACGATGCGATTGGTGGCATTCATGGTGCGAAAGCGACCGTCTGTTCTGGTTGCCAACCTGCCGAGACTGGCGGAAGCGGTGGTCAAATCGCTGGACCCGACGCACACGACGATGAGGGAAGCTGTAGTCAACGCTGCCACCGTCATGATTTCGGAGCTGGTTTCTACATATCCTAGCGTAAGCTTCTTTGGTGGAGGACAGAGGCTAGCCGTAGGAACGCACGAAGGCGCGGTGATCGTATACGATCTCAAGACAGCCACTCGGCTATATGTGCTGGAAGGACATCGACGGCGTGCGGATGCAGTCAGCTTCAGCCCGGACGGACGCAGACTGGTTACGGTGAGTCTGGAGGAAGGCCGAGTGTTGATCTGGAAAACATCTTCGGGGTTCAGCAGCTTCTTCTCCCCCGGTCAGATGCCGAGGCAGGGCGCAACGGACGCCAAGCTGACGGATGGCGCGTACAGAGCCTTCTTGTTCAACGTGGGTGACCATCAGCAGAAGGGCAGGGTAGAGACGAATCGCGAGGGACAGCTGGGAGAAGAGCAAGACTTCGTGGGCTTTGACAGGATCGGGTTCCAGTGGAACTCGGATCGCAGCGTCAAGGTTCAGATCGGTGAGGCACAGCTGAACATCAGCGTTGAGTAGGAATGCGAATCGGAAGGCTTAGAGCATCAAGTGTTCCGTGCATGCCAGTGTCAAGGCCCGCCAGTCTGCGTCTTCTTAGTTTGTAGGTCATGCGGAGAAAGGAGCTTGAAGTGAGCGGCGGGAACCTTCAAGAAAATAATGTACCGATGTCAGACCGTAACTTCAGAAGCATAATCGAAAAAGTTATAGAAGTGGAAAGCACTGGGAAGAGAAGAGACAGGGGCTCACGACTCTTTCATCTGGACCCTGAAATCCAGCTGCGAGACGCCCCTAACTCCCTTGATCCCTTCGATTGGAAAGTTGGTGTCGAAGAAGCAGGAACTTCGGAGGCTTCCCGCCACGCAATGCCATGCCATGCCATGCCATGCCACCACCTTCTGCGGGCCTGTACATCATCTTGTATGCAGCATCTTCCCATTCCGAATGACCTGCGTAAGAAGGTACCTCATTGATTGCGGCGAGAAGCAGAGTGTGACGTTGGACGGGGCGTAGAAGTGTCAACCAACACGGGCTGTCACCATTTCTTGGTTTTTTTTTTAATTTGGATTCTGTTTTCTGTTGGCGACACTGTGCTGTGGTTCCTCAAAGATCGGCATCGGAGAAAAACAATTCCATTTCTAACTCGAAAATGGCGCAGACCAACACCTCGCTTCGGAACTCAACCTCCTGTCAAGCACAGCAGCAACATCTTCACAAGCAGTGACAGGGAGCTCGTCGACTTTCTACACATGTCGTCCCGCTCCTCGTCGGGCCCCTGTCACCTTTTGGCTGCGACGCTGCTTCTCCGCTCCGCTTGTTCGGCGTACCGCTTCCGCCGCCCACACCCTTCTCATGCTCGTGCGCTCTGTTTGAGTTCCCGCTGCTTCTGCTCGCGCTTTGCATCCACCTTCTATCATTCCCTTCACCATCATCCTCCATCACTGCTGGTCCTTGTCGTTCCTTCTTTTAGAGTCTTTCCTTTTAGCTCCTCACCACCAAAGCAAAGAGAAACATTACCTTTCGACAATCATCTCTATCGTTACCTGATCATCACCATCTCTCTCCGGACACGACTCACACATCATGTCGTACTACTCACGGCCGGCTTCTGCCGCCGCCGGTCACGCGCAAGACGATCAAGACCAATACCCATATTATCCTGACCCGGACCTTATCGTAGGCAGCGGTGCGAACGCATTCATCAACCCATACGAGGCGTCCGCTGCCGCATCCTCTGCTTCGCACGCATCTCCCTTCTCCGACGTCCACGCAGCTACCTCACCCGCATCCATCTTGCCCCTCTCGCACCAGCGGATGTCGTCGCTTCCACCTCAACAGCACATGAGTGTCAGCGTCGATCCAAGAACTTCTCACATGCCCGGTCTCAGCGAGAGCTTCTACAGCCAAGCCGCCAACGCGCTCGCTAGCCCCCCACCTGCCGTTCGAGCGATCAGCCCAGCAGCTCATCTTGCTACGCTTCCAGAATACTCGCAAGCTCCCATGCACGGGTCGGGCGATGGTGGCTATACGTACTACAACCAAGGTGCTGCAGGGCACTACTCTTCGCTCGGACATGGCGAAGGTGATGATGACGAGGACGAGGATGACGCTGCCACAAAGTACTCTCCCAGCTCGGGACACGACGAGAAGTACGAATATGGTCGACCCGATTCGGCGGCAGCCGCAGCAACTTCTCCATACGCACTTGCTAAGGGCAACGGCTACCTGCAGAGCCCCTACGCTCAAGTCGCCTCCAACGAGGAGGACGTCGATGACCCGTACGGAGTCCTTACTCGTGAGGCAGCGTTTGGAGGCGAAGACGGGGAAGGCTACGATCCAAACTCAGCCTATCCTGCCGGAACCGCTTCTGGCTTTGCTGGAGGTGCTGCAGGTCAATTCGGCGACAACCACTTCGATACCCAACACTTTGGTCCAGCTCCCGCCCGAGGCGCCCAACTTCGACGACACAAGACCAAGAAAAACGTCCGCCTCACCAAAGGTAACCTCATCCTCGACTGTCCCGTCCCCACCAAGCTGCAGACCTTCTTGACGCGTCGTGCCGAGGACGAATTCACCACCATGCGCTACTCCGCCGTCACCTGCGATCCAGACGATTTCGCAGCAGAGTCCTTCACTCTCCGCCCCGCTCTCTACAGCCGTCACACCGAGTTGTTCATTGCTATCACCATGTACAATGAAGACGAGGTGCTGTTCTGTCGCACCTTCCACGGTGTCATGAAGAACATCGCACATTTGTGTTCGCGCAACAAGTCGAGGACGTGGGGTAAGGATGGGTGGAAAAAGGTCGTCGTGGCCATCATCTCGGATGGTCGTAAGAAGATCCATCCTCGTGTCTTGGACTGCCTGGCCGCTTTGGGTGTGTACCAAGACGGGGTGGCCAAGAACACCGTCGACGGCAAAGAGGTCAAGGCGCATCTCTACGAGTACACGACTCAGCTCTCGATCGATTCCAACTTGCAATTCAAAGGCGCAGAAAGGGGACTGGTTCCCATGCAGATCATCTTCTGTCTCAAGGAGAAGAACGCCAAAAAGATCAACTCTCATCGATGGTTCTTCAACGCCTTCTGCCCGATCCTGCAGCCCAATGTGACGATCCTGCTCGATGTGGGAACACGTCCGGAGAACAAATCCATTTACTATTTGTGGAAGTCGTTCGATCTCAACTCGAACGTCGCCGGCGCGTGCGGAGAGATCTGCGCCGACACCAAGGGCAAGTGGGGAGTCGGACCCCTGCTGCTCAACCCACTCGTGGCGGCGCAGAATTTCGAATACAAGATCAGCAACATCCTCGACAAGACGACCGAATCCGTCATGGGATACATCTCTGTTCTGCCCGGTGCGTTTTCGGCGTACCGGTACATTGCTTTGCAGAACGACGAGTTCGGTCACGGTCCGCTGGCGAGCTACTTCAAAGGTGAAAACCTGCTCGGAGCGGATGCGGATGTGTTCACTTCCAACATGTACCTTGCCGAGGACAGGATCCTGTGCTTCGAGTTGGCGGCAAAACGTGGATCGGGGTGGGTGCTGAAGTACGTCAAATCGGCTCGTGGAGTCACCGACGTTCCCGAAGGTCTGCCCGAATTCATCAGCCAGCGACGTCGCTGGTTGAACGGCTCCTTCTTCGCCGCCGTCTACGCGCTGTACCACACGGCGCAGTTCATCAAATCCGGCCACAACGTCTGGCGCAAAGCCCTGCTGGTGTTCGAGAGCTTCTACAGCTTCGTCAACATGTGCTTTGCATGGTTCGGTCTCGCCAACTACTACATCTTCTTCCGCATCCTCACCACTTCGCTCGAAGATCCTACGTTCAAGCTCCGCGGTATCGGCGTGTTCAACGTCTTCATGCAGTACATCTACCTGGGTACGGTGGTGGCGAGCTTCATCTTCGCCATGGGAAATCGACCTCAGGGTAGTAAATGGAAGTACTGGGCAGCGGTGGTGATCTTTGCGCTGTTGACGGTGTACATGATGATCGCAGCAGCGTTGTGTCTGATGAAGGTGGTCAAGAGGGTGGAGCACGATGCGATCTATGCGCAGATGGTGGTATCGCTGCTTGCGACGTACGGTGTCTACCTCATCTCCTCGCTCCTCGCCTGCGACCCGCTCCACCTCATCACCTCGTTCCTGCAATACCTCCTCCTCGCACCCACCTACATCAACATCCTCAACATCTACGCCTTTTGCAACCTGCACGACTTCTCCTGGGGCACCAAGGGCGACACCACCGTCTCTGCCGACCTCGGTGCCGTCGTCTCCACCTCCAAGGGAACCGTCGAGATCACGCTCCCCACCGCCCAAGCCGACATCGATACCGCCTACGACGATGCGCTCAACAACCTCCGCACGCGCCCGTTGATCATCCGCGGCGACGCATCCAACGCCGAAAAGGAAGCCAGGCAGATGGACTACTACAAGAACATCCGCACCAACGTCGTCCTCGCCTGGGCACTGAGCAACGGCGTCGTCGCCGCATTCATCCTCAACGGCAATACCAGCGGTACCTTCGCAGACGGTTCGGGCGTAACGAGGACCAAGGTGTACATGGTCCTCGTGCTGGTCTTCGTCGCCGGCATGGCTTGCATCCGCTTCATCGGCAGCACGCTCTACCTCACCATCAGGCTGATCAATGGTTGATCACCCCCCAGCCGGTTCTGATTTTTGCTGTTTTTTTCGCTTTCGCTTCTTCTTTCACCCTCTTTTCACGGTTTC